>NC_042622.1:4167699-4228754 GCF_901001135.1 Rhinatrema bivittatum
GTGTGAGGGTCTCAGTACTGGAATAGCAGGAGGTGCTGCAGGGCAGAGCTGTGCGTGAGGGTCTCAGTACTGGAATAGCAGGAGGTGCTGCAGGGCAGAGCTGTGTGTGAGGGTCTCAGTACTGGAATAGCAGGGGTGCTGCAGGGCAGAGCTGTGTGTGAGGGTCTCAGTACTGGAATAGCAGGGGGTGCTGCAGGGCAGAGCTGTGCGTGAGGGTCATGAGGGTCTCAGTACTGGAATAGCAGGAGGTGCTGCAGGGCAGAGCTGTGCGTGAGGGTCTCAGTACTGGAATAGCAGGAGGTGCTGCAGGGCAGAGCTGTGTGTGAGGGTCTCAGTACTGGAATAGCAGGAGGTGCTGCAGGGCAGAGCTGTGTGTGAGGGTCTCAGTACTGGAATAGCAGGAGGTGCTGCAGGGTAGAGCTGTGTGTGAGGGTCTCAGTACTGGAATAGGGGGTGCTGCAGGGCAGAGCTGTGTGTGAGGGTCTCAGTACTGGAATAACAGGAGGTGCTGCAGGGCAGAGCTGTGTGTGAGGGTCTCAGTACTGGAATAGCAGGAGGTGCTGCAGGACAGAGCTGTGTGTGAGGGTCTCAGTACTGGAATAGCAGGAGGTGCTGCAGGGCAGAGCTGTGTGTGAGGGTCTCAGTACTGGGATAGCAGGAGGTGCTGCAGGGCAGAGCTGTGTGTGAGGGTCTCAGTACTGGAATAGCAGGAGGTGCAGGGCAGAGCTGTGTGTGAGGGTCTCAGTACTGGAATAGCAGGAGGTGCTGCAGGGCAGAGCTGTGCGTGAGGGTCTCAGTACTGGAATAGCAGGAGGTGCAGGGCAGAGCTGTGTGTGAGGGTCTCAGTACTGGAATAGCAGGAAGTGCTGCAGGGCAGAGCTGTGCGTGAGGGTCTCAGTACTGGAATAGCAGGAGGTGCTGCAGGGCAGAGCTGTGTGTGAGGGTCTCAGTACTGGAATAGCAGGAAATGCTGCAGGGCAGAAGTGAGGTGGATGGGCAGAGCAGTGTGTGAGGGTCTCAGTACTGGAATAGCAGGGGGTGCTGCAGGGCAGGAGTGAGGTGCATTGGCAGAGCTGTGTGTGAGGGTCTCAGTACTGGAATAGCAGGGGTGCTGCAGGGCAGAGCTGTGTGTGAGGGTCTCAGTACTGGAATAGCAGGGGTGCTGCAGGGCAGAGCTGTGTGTGAGGGTCTCAGTACTGGAATAGCAGGAGGTGCTGCAGGGCAGAGCTGTGTGTGAGGGTCTCAGTACTGGAATAGCAGGGGTGCTGCAGGGCAGAGCTGTGTGTGAGGGTCTCAGTACTGGAATAGCAGGAGGTGCTGCAGGGCAGAGCTGTGTGTGAGGGTCTCAGTGCTGGAATAGCAGGAGGTGCTGCAGGGCAGAGCTGTGTGTGAGGGTCTCAGTGCTGGAATAGCAGGAGGTGCTGCAGGGCAGAGCTGTGTGTGAGGGTCTCAGTACTGGAATAGCAGGAGGCGCTGCGGGGCAGAGCTGTGCGTGAGGGTCTCAGTACTGGAATAGCAGGAGGCGCTGCGGGGCAGAGCTGTGCGAGAGGGTCTCAGTACTGGAATAGCAGGAGGCGCTGCAGGGCAGAGCTGTGTGTGAGGGTCTCAGTGCTGGAATAGCAGGAGGCGCTGCAGGGCAAAGCTGTGCATGAGGGTCTCAGTACTGGAATAGCAGGAGGCGCTGCAGGGCAGAGCTGTGCGTGAGGGTTTCATGACTGGAATAGCAGGGGGTGCTGCAGGGCAGAGCTGTGTGTGAGGGTCTCAGTACTGGAATAGCAGGAGGCGCTGCAGGGCAGAGCTGTGTGTGAGGGTCTCAGTACTGCAATAGCAGGAGGTGCTGCAGGGCAGAGCTGTGTGTGAGGGTCTCAGTACTGGAATAGCAGGGGGTGCTGCAGGGCAGAGCTGTGTGTGAGGGTCTCAGTACTGCAATAGCAGGAGGTGCTGCAGGGCAGAGCTGTGTGTGAGGGTCTCAGTACTGGAATAGCAGGGGGTGCTGCAGGGCAGAGCTGTGTGTGAGGGTCTCAGTACTGGAATAGCAGGAGGTGCTGCAGGGCAGAGCTGTGTGTGAGGGTCTCAGTACTGGAATAGCAGGGGGTGCTGCAGGGCAGAGCTGTGCGTGAGGGTCTCAGTACTGGAATAGCAGGGGGTGCTGCAGGGCAGAGCTGTGCGTGAGGGTCTCAGTACTGGAATAGCAGGGGTGCTGCAGGGCAGAGCTGTGTGTGAGGGTCTCAGTACTGGAATAGCAGGAGGCGCTGCAGGGCAGAGCTGTGTGTGAGGGTCTCAGTACTGGAATAGCAGGGGGTGCTGCAGGGCAGAGCTGTGTGTGAGGGTCTCAGTACTGGAATAGCAGGGGTGTTGCATGGCAGGAGTGAGGTGTCAGTACAGGAATAGTGTGTGTGTGGGGGGGGGGGGGCGGTTGCAGGGGTGAAGGCTGAATTTGGAAGAGGTCTGTTTCCTATTTTCTTTCTATCCATTTCTGGGTGTTGAGGCTATGACAGCCTGTGCCTGCCCATGGTACCTGTGACTTTTCCTTGGCAGAATACTACAGAGGTTTCCCATTGCTCTCTGCAGCCCAGAGCACTGCTGTTCCCTGGTGGTCCCTCTCCTCATCCAAATAGGAGCCAGACCCTGCTTAGCTTCTGAGATGTAATGAGTTGCCGTCTCCTAGGGCAGTGTTGCTGGGTCAGAAAGAGGTGCAAGAGAAAAGTGACAGACTAACCCCAAAGAGCTGTAGGAGTGAAGCCGGAAAGCACAGAGCAGAGAAGCTGATCCCAGGGATGGAAAAACGCTGGAAGCTATTGTTACGGACATCCGTACTTATCACAGGGCTAAACATGGCCACAATGCCGCACTCATTCATTACAGCTCTTTGGAGGTGAGAATAAGTATGTGTCTGTGCAGCTGGGTTTTCAGATGTAAATAGACCGAGCCCATGAGAGACTCCTCAGGAAATTAAGTCATGGGGTAAGTGGTTAGCAGAAGGACAGCTCTCGACCACCAGAGTGGGAGAGGCGAATACTGGAGTGCCCCAGGGATTGCTTTCACTTTTTTTTTATAAAGGATCTGGAAAAGGGAGCAACCAGTGAAGGGAGCAGATTATTCAAAGTAGTTAAAAAACATGAGCTGAGGGCGAGGAACTGCGGAAGAATTTTGTGAGAATGGGAGCTGCGCATCTACATGGCGATGCAATTTGATGTGGACAAGTGCAGGATAAGAAGACAAGAAGCTCCAGGCTGGGTCAGGCAAGGTCCGTGGAGCCCAGCGTCCTGTCTCTGACAAGCTCTCGGCAGATCCCCAATAGTTGATCTATTTCTTGTTTCGCGCTGCCTTTCCCAAGTCTGCCTGGCTAATAACTTCAGGAACTTGTCCAATCCTCTTCTGAAGCCACACTATGAGGATTGCTTGGACCTCGTCCTCTGGCAGCAGATTCCACAGCTTGATTGTACACGGAGTGAAAACATCCTTCCTACAATTCGTTTTAAATCTGCTGATTGCTACTTTCATGGAGTGACCTCCAGTCCTAGTGTCTGAAAGGATAAATAACCATTCCCTATTTATCCATTCCACCCCTCTCATGAGTTTATAAATCTCAATCCTATCCCCTCTCAGCCGTCTCTTTTCCAAGCTAAAGCACCATAACCTGTTTAGCCTCTCTCCATAAGGGAGCTGTACAATCCCCTTTATCATTCTCATCACCCTTCGCAGTACCTTTTCTATGTCTGCTGTGTCTTCTCGCCCTTCTCTGTACCTTTTCCATGTCCGCTGTGTCTCATCGTTCTTCTCTGTACCTTTTCCACGTCCACCTGTGTATAAATCGCTCTTCTCTGTACCTTTTCCACGTCCGCTGTGTCTCATCGCTCTTCTCTGTACCTTTTCCATGTCCGCTGTGTCTCATCTTTCTTCTCTGTACCTTTTCCATGTCCGCTGTGTATAAATCGCTCTTCCCTTACCTTTTCCATGTCCGCTGTGTCTCATCGCTCTTCTCTGAACCTTTTCCATGTCCGCTGTGTCTCATCGCTCTTCTCTGTACCTTTTCCATGTCCGCTGTGTCTCATCGTTCTTCTCTGTACCTTTTCCACGTCCGCTGTGTCTCATCGCTCTTCTCTGTACCTTTTCCATGTCCGCTGTGTCTCATCGTTCTTCTCTGTACCTTTTCCATGTCTGCTGGGTCTCATTGCTGTTCTCTGTATCTTTTCTATGTCCGCTGTTTCATTTTTGAGATGGAAAGACCAGAACTGCGCACAGTCCTTTTCAGTCAATGCACAATTACGCTGTGAATTTGTGGCAGGAATTAGAAAAGGTTTAGACAGACTTCTGGAGGACATATCAATGCACAATTATTAGGCAGAGGTGAGGATTATAAGCGGGAATAGATCATAAGAACATAAGAAGCTGCCATACTGGGTCAGACCAAGGGTCCATCAAGCCCAGCATCCTGTTTCCAACAGTGGCCAATCCAGGCCATAAGAACCTGGCAAGTACCCAAAAACTAAGTCTATTCCATGTAACCATTGCTAATGGCAGTGGCTATTCTCTAAGTGAACTTAATAGCAGGTAATGGACTTCTCCTCCAAGAACTTATCCAATCCTTTTTTAAACACAGCTATACTAACTGCACTAACCACATCCTCTGGCAACAAATTCCAGAGTTTAATTGTGCGTTGAGTAAAAAAGAACTTTCTCCGATTAGTTTTAAATGTGCCCCATGCTAACTTCATGGAGTGTCCCCTAGTCTTTCTACTATCCGAAAGAGTAAATAACCGATTCACATCTACCCGTTCTAGACCTCTCATGATTTTAAACACCTCTATCATATCCCCCCTCAGTCGTCTCTTCTCCAAGCTGAAAAGTCCTAACCTCTTTAGTCTTTCCTCATAGGGGAGCTGTTCCATTCCCCTTATCATTTTGGTAGCCCTTCTCTGTACCTTCTCCATCGCAATTATATCTTTTTTGAGATGCGGTGACCAGAATTGTACACAGTATTCAAGGTGCAGTCTCACCATGGAGCGATACAGAGGCATTATGACATTTTCCGTTTTATTCACCATTCCCTTTCTAATAATTCCTAACATTCTGTTTGCTTTTTTGACTGCCGCAGCACACTGCACCGACAATTTCAATGTGTTATCCACTATGACGCCTAGATCTCTTTCTTGGGTTGTAGCACCTAATATGGAACCCAACATTGTGTAAATATAGCATGGGTTATTTTTCCCTATATGCATCACCTTGCACTTATCCACATTAAATTTCTTCTGCCATTTGGATGCCCAATTTTCCAGTCTCACAAGGTCTTCCTGCAATTTATCACAATCTGCTTGTGATTTAACTACTCTGAACAATTTTGTATCATCTGCAAATTTGATTATCTCACTTGTCGTATTTCTTTCCAGATCATTTATAAATATATTGAACAGTAAGGGTCCCAATACAGATCCCTGAGGCACTCCACTGCCCACTCCCTTCCACTGAGAAAATTGACCATTTAATCCTACTCTCTGTTTCCTGTCTTTTAGCCAGTTTGTAATCCACGAACGGACATCGCCTCCTATCCCATGACTTTTTACTTTTCCTAGAAGCTTCTCCCCATTAGGATATGTTGGGTTTTGGTGTCAGTCGGAGTCAGGATACTGGGCATGATGGACTATTGCTCTGACCCAGGTGATAACTCTTACGTTCTTATGTGCATGTGGTGGAGGAACTTGGCCGTAGCCTTTATCATCCCCTCTGGCACTGCACTCTCCACCTCTGGGACCTGCTCCTGCTTTTCGGCACAGCACTGACTTACCTGCTTTCTTCCTTTGGGTAACTTGCAAGAGGTGCACTGAGCTCATGGCAAGCAGTATTGCGAGGAGTTGGCAGTTCATCTGGGCAGTAGGAAGAGGAGCAGAGCTGATCCCACAGCAGGGCACTGGGAGCGTCCTCGGTGCTGGCTCACAGCTTAGAGCTTCTTTATCACCTGCACAGACAGCGCTGCTCGGGGTCTCAGGCAGCAGAGGGCTGAAACCACTCAGGGAGGTTCAGGGTAGAAATGACTGCAGCGCAGAGCTCCCTGTATTAAAGGGAGTTGGGGTGGAGTCAGAGAATTGGTCATTTAACCTCTGCACTACCACAGAGCTACCTCTTCCATGGCACCTTATCCAGCCCCCCACAATCTGAATGCCTGGTTAACCCCCCAAACCCGAGGCCCCAGCCTCCACAGGTCCCTCTCTTGTCTCTCGCCTCCCTCACGGTCTCATTCTCTTCTTCTTGAATTAGAAATGGGGAAAGGTTTCATCATTTACCTGTAAAGTTCTGAAGTCAGCACCTGGCTGCAGCTCCACATCTCCAAGCTTCCAGTAACTTCAGAAAGAGATTGCATTTAGCAGAAAGGAGCCTTATCCTGCACCAAGGTTTGCTTTACACAGTGATCAGAGGCAGACAGAGGCTTTCTCCCCTGTGCCCAATACAGGGCCCTCTATCCCCAAATTCAGTACAGGAGCTCTCTCCCATCCCAGCATCAGTACAGGGGCTCTCTCTCATCCCAGCATCAGTACAGGAGCTCTCTCCCATCCCAGCATCAGTACAGGGGCTCTCTCTCATCCCAGCATCAGTACAGGGGCTCTCTCTCATCCCAGCATCAGTACAGGAGCTCTCTCCCATCCCAGCATCAGTACAGGGGCTCTCTCCCATCCCAGCATCAGTACAGGGGCTCTCTCTCCCATCCCAGCATCAGTACAGGGGCTCTCTCTCCCATCCCAGCATCAGTACAGGAGCTCTCTCTCATCCCAGCATCAGTACAGGAGCTCTCTCCCATCCCAGCATCAGTACAGGGGCTCTCTCCCATCCCAGCATCAGTACAGGGGCTCTCTCTCCCATCCCAGCATCAGTACAGGAGCTCTCTCCCATCCCAGCATCAGTACAGGGGCTCTCTCTCATCCCAGCATCAGTACAGGAGCTCTCTCCCATCCCAGCATCAGTACAGGGGCTCTCTCCCATCCCAGCATCAGTACAGGGGCTCTCTCTCCCATCCCAGCATCAGTACAGGAGCTCTCTCCCGTCCCAGCATCAGTACAGGAGCTCTCTCCCATCCCAGCATCAGTACAGGGGCTCTCTCCCATCCCAGCATCAGTACAGGAGCTCTCTCCCATCCCAGCATCAGTACAGGGGCTCTCTCCCATCCCAGCATCAGTACAGGGGCTCTCTCCCATCCCAGCATCAGTACAGGAGCTCTCTCCCGTCCCAGCATCAGTACAGGAGCTCTCTCCCGTCCCAGCATCAGTACAGGAGCTCTCTCTCCCGTCCCAGCATCAGTACAGGAGCTCTCTCCCATCCCAGCATCAGTACAGGGGCTCTCTCCCATCCCAGCATTTATTTATTTAAAATCTTTTCTATACCGTCGTTAAGCTAGTTGCCATCACAACGGTTCACAATAAGGCACATAATTTCAAACTTAAATGTGTTGAATTATATTAACTAAACAGGTGCCATCAAATACTGTAACATAGTTTCATATTAAATATTACTTAGTGGTTTTGATAAGTCATGACTACTTTAAGCATATCGGCTATAAGATAAATTAACACTTAAGTCTGGTCCTCTGTTGTTGCAATCTAATAGAGGTAAAGTAAGATAAAATATAGACAAACAGACCATTCGATTAAGCTGATGTGTGTGTATGGGAGTTCTTCGGACTGCATCATACAATCCCCTGGATTCTACTCTTCATTCTCTTTGTGGTATGCTTGCTTAAATAGCCAGGTTTTTAAACTTTTTTTGAATGCTTTGATGTCTCTTTGTGTTCTGATTTCTAAAGGCATTGTGCTCCATATTATAGGGGAGGAGCCCTGTGAGGAGCCACAGCCCTGGGCTTGACTCGTACTACACAAAACACCAGATAGTTCTTTATTAGACAGCTTGAAGTGATCCACCAGAGGTGGCAGTAGTGAGGCAGTCTGTAGTTGCAGTCTCAGGGACCTCGGCAGAGGGAGCCCTTCTCTCCTTGATGACGTCAGGAGGTTCTGCAGCAGGTTTCCCAGCGAGGAGATACTGTGGATGAGATAGACTGAGAGAGTACTCACTAAGTGTTAGCTGTTGATATGCGATTCCACCAGGTACAGGCACCGAGGCAGGGAGAGCAGGCCCTTGAGCGAGTTCCTGTTCCCTGTAAGGCACCTGAAATAAAGCAGAGGGCCCCCGAGGAGCGGGTACCCAGGTTAGCAGTTACCCCGAAGGGCAGAGAGAGAGCTTCCTGCGGCAGCACGGAAGCGGCAGAGTAGTGTAGACAGGAACGGATTCGAGTCCTTGCTAACTCGGGGAGCTAGCAAATGAGTGAAGGTAATATACCCAGATGGCGTGACAGCATGAGGGAACGCCCTCGGTTCGTGCCAAGGGTGGTACAAAGAAGTGGGTTGCGCGCGTGCGCGCACCCTAGTAAGTACCTGGGAAGAGCAATGGGAGGCTGCACCATAGCTGTTCTGGGGACGCCAGAGACGCGGTGGTAGCCATCTTTCCCAGGTAAGCAGGAGGAGCCGTGAATAAGATGAGGCAAACGGGGCGAAGCCATCGAGGATCGTCGGACACAACAGTACCCCCTTCAAAGGGCATCCACACTGTTTCCTACCAGGTCTTGGTTTTTGAGGATGTAAGTGATGAAAGTCCTGTAGCATCTCTTTATCCAGGATATTAGACATTGGTGTCCAAGAGTTTTCTTCAAGGCCATACCCTTCCCATGACAGGAGGTATTCCCATACTCTGCCTTGTCTTCTCACATTGAGAACCGCGTCTACTTTATATTCAATGTCTTCTTCTGCATCAATAAGTGTAACATCTGGTACCTTGTTGGAGAACTCACTAAGGATCAATGGCTTCAATAGTGAGACGTGGAATGCATTGTGGATCTTTAAAGTAGATGGTAGCTTCAGACTGTAAGTGAGATTGCCCAGTCGGCGGAGAATGGGGAATGGTTCAAAGAAGCAAGGAGCGAAGCGAGTTGAAGGTAGTTTAAGTCTTAAGTGCTTCATGGAAAGCCAGACTTTATCACCAGGCTTGAAGTCTGGAGCCTTGCAGTGATGAGCTTCGTATCCTTTCTTTGCTCAAAGTCCTGCTTTAACAAGCATCTTTTTTGTCTGAGTCCAAAGTTGTTGGATATCTTTGGCAGTAGATTGAGCTGCTGGGGACGACACTGATTTTTTTATTTATTTATTTTATTTATTGAGGCTTTTATATACCGACTTTCTTGATACAAATCAAATCAACTCGGTTTACAATGAACTAAGCAGAATATAAAATTAACCAATCAACAAGAGATACGGAGCATACAGTTACATTATAACAAGGAAGCCTTAACTTGGAGTAGGAAAATAAAGAAGGGGTGAACGGAGCAATAAATATATAAAGTGAAATAAATAGAATAAATACTATATACAGAAGAGGGGGCAAGAGGGCCCCCTCTTCTGATAACGGAAGTGGCAGAGGTGGCAGTGATAGTCGTCCGTAGACTACTTCGAATGGTGTTGATCCAGTGGATGTTGCTGGATGAGAATTAATGGCAAATTCTGCCCATGGCAACAGTTCACTCCAATCATTCTGGCGAGCGTTCACGTAGGCACGAATGAACTGTTTGAGAGCCCTGTTCATCCTCTCTGTTTGTCCGTTGGATTGTGGATGGTATGCAGATGTGAAGTCGAGGGCAATATCGAACTTCTTACATAGTGCCTTCCAGAAGTTAGCCATGAATTGGGCTCCTCGATCGGAGACTATGTGCTTAGGCAAACCATGCAGGTGGAAGATATGCATAATGAATAGCTTGGCGAGCTCCATGGCGGTGGGTAAGCCAGGGAGAGCCATGAAATGAGCCATCTTCGAGAACCAATCTACGGTTACCCAAATGGTGTTGTTTCCTCCTGAAGATGGTAAATCGACCATGAAGTCTGTGGCAATATGTGTCTATGGTTCTTCTGGCACTGGCAAGGGTTGGAGTAGACCCCATGGACGACCCGGCGGTGTCTTCTGTTTAGCGCAGTTTTTCCCAGGAAGCAACATAGGAGAATGTGTCTTCCTTCATGGTGGCCACCAGTAATAGGTTTGAAGCTTAGACAGATTTCTACGTTGACCAGTCGAGGGCCCAAGCCAATAACTTCTTTCTGGGGTTCTTGGGTACGATAGTCTTTCCTGCAGGTACTGAGTGGGTAGCTGCCAATATGATCTTCTCTGGGTCAATGATGTGTTGCGGTTCTTCAGGTATGTCCTCGGAGAGGAATAAGCGAGATAGAGCATCAGTTCTGATATTCTTATCTCTAGGGCGATACTTGAGCACAAAGTTGAATCTGTTGAAAAACAGAGTCCATCTTGCTTGTCTATGATTCAGGCGCTATGCGTGGCGGAGGTACTCCAGATTCTTATGGTCTGTGAAGATGTTGCACTCCTTCGAGCCAAGGGCGCCATTCTTCGAATGCCATCTTTACAGCCAGAAGCTCCTTATCTCCTATTCCGTAATTTTTCTCTGAATCACTGGCCTGGCTTAATACGGCTCCTATGCCAATGTCTGAGGCATCAACATCCACAATGAAAGGCTTGGAGGGGTCTGGGTGTCAAAGACACGGCTTGCTGGAAAAGGCATCTTTTAGTTTCTGGAATGCGGCTATAGCCTCTGGAGACCAATTAGCAACATTGGCACCTTTCTTTGTCATAGCTGTAAGCGGTACTGTAAGTGAGGAGTAATTCTTGATGAAAGTCCTGTAATAGTTGGTGAAACCTAAGAAGCGTCTGAGAGCTTTTAACCCAGTGGGTTGCACCCATTTCTTGATACTCTCCAGCTTCTGTGGGTCCATTTGGAAGCCTTGATTGGAAATGATGTAGCCTAAGAAATACACTGACTCCTTGTGAAATTCACATTTAGATAGCTTGGCGTAGAGATGGTTCTCCCAGAGTCTCTGTAGTACTCTCTTAACATCTTCCTGATGAGTGGTCATGTCTTGCAAGAATATCAGTATGTCGTCCAAGTAAACAACAACACACTTTTAGAGGAGGTCCCGGAAAATGTCGTTCATTAAATTTTGAAAGACAGCAGGGGCGTTGCACAGGCCAAAGGGCATCACTAGATACTCAAAGTGACCATCCCGAGTGTTGAAGGCCGTCTTCCACTCATTGCCATCTCAAATGCGAAGTAAATTATAAGCTCCTTTCAGATCCAGTTTGGAAAAGATTTGAGCTCCTTGTAGTCTGTCAAATAGCTCTGAAATCAGAGGCAGGGGGTAACGATCCTTTATTGTTATTTCATTGAGACCCCTGTAGTCTATACAGGAACGTAAGGTACCGGCCTTTTTGCCCACGAAGAAAAAGCCTGCGCCAGCAGGGGACTTGGATGGACTGATAAAGCCTTTTTGGAGATTTCCTGAATATATTCAGACATGGCTTTATTTTCTGCCATGGACAGGGGGTATACTCTACCCTTGGGTAGCTCCGTGTTAGGCTTTAGATTAATAGCGCAGTCATAAGGACTGTGAGGCGGAAGCACATCTGCAGCTTCTTTTGAAAAGACATCTTGGAAAGATGCATATTGAGGCGTCAACCCCAGCATCACTGGGGTAGTAGGCATAGAGGGTAACGGAACTACCTCCTTCAGGCATTTATCATGGCAGTCTGGGCCCCATCTAGACAGTTCCAGTGTAAACCCAATTGAATTGAGGCATATACTGCTGCAACCAAGGTAATCCCAGTACTATAGGGTGCATGGCCTTCTCTAAAGCAAAGAAGGAGATGGTCTCAGAATGGAGGGCACTGGTCCATAGACACACAGTGGTTCGGTGTGTAGTGTTACTTCACCCGGTAAGGGCTCCCCATGAATGGACGACAGAAGTAATGGAGACTTCATAGTGATAGTGGGGATCCGCAGGTGCTCCACTAAACGTTGTAGAATAAAATTGCCTCCTGCCCCGGAGTCCTCTAGGGCAAGAGCTGGTACTCTAAAGGTCCGCAGATCAAGGATATAGGAAGAGAGAGTGGAGGAGGAGTGGTGAGACCTAAGAAGAGTCCTCCCGCAGGACTAGGTCTGCCAGTTTCCCAGACATATAGGGCAATTTTGGACAGCATGACCAGCTTGTCCACAGTACAAACACAGCCCCAGTTTCTTCCACGTTCTTCTCTCTTTTGAAGTCAGATGGCTGCAACCTAACTGCATAGGTTCTTCTTCGCTGGCTGCTGGGACCAGAGGAGCAGGCCTGGGTATGGACTTAACTCGAACTTCGCTCAGAAAGGGTTTCTTGAACCTT
This sequence comes from Rhinatrema bivittatum, assembly GCF_901001135.1. NCBI lineage: Eukaryota > Metazoa > Chordata > Amphibia > Gymnophiona > Rhinatrematidae > Rhinatrema > Rhinatrema bivittatum. Next base: position 4,179,951 of record NC_042622.1, read on the forward strand.
GTCACAAAGTCGGCGATCGATCCTTGTTGCCAATTTCACTAGTTCAGCCAAGGTCTCAGGCATCTCATGAGTGACGAGTTCGTCTTTCAGATGAGGGTTCAGTCCTTCAAAGAAGAGGGTCTTCAGGCATCTCGGGTCCCAGGATAATTCAGACACCAGTGTCTTGAATTCGATAGCAAAGTCAGCTAGTGGTTTGTTCCCTTGCTTCAGGTGAACCAAAGAGGATCCTGCAATGGTATGCCAGGCAGGATCATCGAAAACTGACTTAAAGAGTTTGAGAAATCCTTCAAGGTCATGAAGGATTGGATCCTCGCGCTCCCACAGCAAAGAGGTCGAAGACAATGCTCGTCCGTCTAGATAAGACAGGATATAGGTGGTCTTGGCATAGGCTGTGGGAAAGTGGCCAGGTTGTAATGCAAAGTGAAGTCTCTGTATCTCCATACTTCTCCCGAGAAGTGGGTGGGAGCTGCTAGAGGCACGGTAGTGTTGACCGTCAGCTCAGACGGTTTAGCTTCTTTACCTGAGGTGGAAGGTTTACCTGTTAATTTGTTACCTGTTTGTGTAACAAATTAAATGGAGCGGTCAGTCCTTCCAGCACAGTCTGCTGTTCGGTGATCTGCTGAGCCAGGCCATTCCAGGCCATTCCAGGCCATTCCAGGCCTGCAACGCAGTGAGCTGAGCCGGATCCATGGAGTTATCAATCTGTTATGATAATGTGTGTTTTGTGGATCCTTGGGTGCTGTGGAGATGACCAAGCCCAAAGGGAGGAGCCCCGTGAGGAGCCACAACACTGGGCTAAACTCATACCCACAAAACACAGGAAAGATTTTTATTTAGACAGCTTGAAGATCTCCACCAGAGGTGGCAGTAGTGAGGCAGTCTGTAGCTGCAGTCTCAGGGACCTCGGCAGAGGGAGCCCTTATCTTCTTGATGACGTCAGGAGTTCCGCAGCAGGTCTCCCAGCGAGGAGATACTGTGGATGAGAGAGACTGAGAGTTAGAGTACTCACTAGATGTTTGCTGTTGATATGCGATTCCACCAGGTACAGGCACCGAGGCAGGGAGAGCAGGCCCTTGAGGAGCGAGTTCCTGTTCCCTGTAAGGCACCTGAAATAAAGCAGAGGGCCCCTGAGGAGCGGGTACCCAGGTTAGCAGTTACCCCGAAGGGCAGAGAGAGAGCTTCCCGCGGCAGCACGGAAGCGGCAGAGTAGCGTAGACAGGAATGGATTCGAGTCCTTGCTAACTCGGGGAGCTAGGAAATCAATATTGCTGATATACCCGGCTGGCGTGACGTCAGCATGAGGGAACGCCCTCAAGGTTTGTGCCAAGGGTGGTACAAAGACGTGGGTTGCGCACATGCGCGCACCCTAGTAGTTACCTGGGAGGAGCAATAGTGGGAGGCTGCACCATAGCCGTTCCGGGGACACCAGAGAGGTCGGCTTGTAGACGCGGTGGTAGCCATCTTTCCCAGGTAAGCGGGAGGAGCTGTGAATAAGGTGAGGCAAATGGGGCAAAGCCGATGAGGTTCAACGGACGCAACATACACATCCCCATCCCTCCTCATCACCACGAGGCTGAGGCTCTATTTCCCCTAAATCCAGCCTTCTCCTCCTTATCCCCTGAGATCTTCATCTCCAACACAGGCTCCCCCATTGTCCTGCCCTTTAATATATCCCTGCTCCCCACCCTCCCCCAGCTGTGATATATCCCTGCTCCCCACCCCGACCCGGTTGTAATATATCCCTGCTCTCCACCCTCCCCCAGCTGTGATATATCCCTGCTCCCCTCCCTCCCCCAGCTGTGATATATCCCTGCTCCCCACCCTCCCCCAGCTGTGATATATCCCTGCTCCCCACCCCCACCCAGCTGTAATATATCCCTGCTCCCCACCCTCCCCACCCTGTAATATATCCCTGCTCCCCTCCCTCCCCCAGCTGTGATATATCCCTGCTCCCCACCCTCCCCACCCTGTAATATATCCCTGCTCCCCACCCCCAACCAGCTGTAATATATCCCTGCTCCCCACCCTCCCCCAGCTGTGATATATCCCTGCTCCCCACCCCCACCCAGCTGTCATATATCCCTGCTCCCCACCCCCCCCCCAGCAGTAATATATCCCTGCTCCCCACCCTCCCCCGGCTGTAATATATCCCTGCTCCCCACCTTCACCAGCTGTGATATATCCCTGCTCCCCACCCTCCCCCGGCTGTGATATATCCCTGCTCCCCACCCTCCCCCAGCTGTGATATATCCCTGCTCCCCACCCTCCCCCGGCTGTGATATATCCCTGCTCCCCACCCTCCCCCGGCTGTGATATATCCCTGCTCCCCACCCTCCCCCGGCTGTAATATATCCCTGCTCCCCACCCTCCCCCGGCTGTCCTATCTGCCCTCCCTACCCCAGCACTCAGCCACCCTGTCCTGCAATGTTCCCCTCTCCCTACCTCCAGCCTCCCCCCTGCTGAACCCTAAGAGTTATGGAAGTGCAGAAGAGGGGGGGGGGGGGAGTGCGGGAGAGTCGGAAATAAGTCCAGATCTGAGGGGCAGTAATAGCAGTGGGAGAGAAATGGAGACATTAGCCTAAATGTTCATGTCAACATCCGGCTCCAAATGCCTTCCCATAAATAAACACAACTTAAACTTTTAAGTGCTTTCAGTCAATAAATGTTTAAAGCTGGAGTGTGAGACGGGAGGGTGAATGTGCCCCTGCCCCACAGGCTCTAATAAAATCTTTCCATGTTAGCAAGCTGCGGGCGGGACCTCGGGCCTGGCAGAGGAAGGTCTTGGAGCTGCCCAGTTATTCCGTGCACCCTGTGAAGGAGAGAGAGAGAGCGCGCGGATCCAACCTGGAGCAGGGGGAGAAGGCACCGGCAGGGCTTGCACTGGCGACAGCGCCTTGCTAACAGAGCTGAGGATTTAACGGCATCGGCAGATCCTGAACCTGCAAGCGCTGGGCCTCCAGCCAGGGAAGCTTATGCTGGGCTACTCGCTTCGACGAGATGCTGAAAAATTAGACACAAATGTATTAAGTGAATCCGATAAAAGGGCCTTCATCGCTACCTAACTTTAACTGGAAAAGGCAGAGGGCAGGGAAAGAGGGGCCTTCTGATGACCCTGTGATGAGACCCTGCACGCTATCGAGTGCGCCGGGGAGGCTGGGGACTTCCACCTCTTCCTAGCGAGTCGGCAGGTGCCCATGCGGAGATCCTGAGGAGCTTCGATCCTTCTGCACCATTCAGCGTGACAGGGGAAGCCACGCGGAGACGTCGTGCACGCCGAGCCGGAGGTCCTGCGCGCGGAAAGCCACGCCCCAGACACCAGAGACGTCACGCATGCCGAGCCGGAGGTCCTGCGCGCGGGAAGCCACTCGCCAGACACCAGAGACGTCGCGCACGCCGAGCCGGAGGTCCTGCGCGCGGAAAGCCACGCCCCAGACACCAGAGACGTCGCGGACGCCGAGCCGGAGGTCCTGCGCGCGGGAAGCCACGCGCCAGACACCAGAGACGTCGCGCACGCCGAGCCGGAGGTCCTGCGCGCGGGAGGCCACGCGCCAGACACCAGAGACGTCGCGCACGCCGAGCCGGAGGTCCTGCGCGCGGGAGGCCACGCGCCAGACACCAGAGACGTCGCGCACGCCGAGCCGGAGGTCCTGCGCGCGGGAGGCCACGCGCCAGACACCAGAGACGTCGCGCACGCCGAGCCAGAGGTCCTGCGCGCGGGAGGCCACGCGCCAGACACCAGAGACATCGCGCACGCCGAGCCGGAGGTCCTGCGCGCAGGAAGCCACGCGCCAGACACCAGAGACGTCGTGCACGCCGAGCTGGAGGTCCTGCGCGCGGGAAGGCCTCGAGTTTATGGCGCCCAAATGTGTAAAACAGGAAAACGATGCAGTCTGCACTGAGAAGAAACCGAGGCGGCCACATTCAGCCGAGATATCAGGCCCGGATTTAGGCACCAAGTTTTGGTAGGCGCCCGAGCATCGTCTCTCAGCTCAGGACTTATGACAGGGCCTCTATGTGTTTCCTTTTCTAGCTTTTGCCATGTTCAGCATTTTGAAATGATGAATGTTTCATTCTGTACGTTGCTTGGACCCTCCTTGTGTTAAGCGACTAATAAATGTAAATGGTGCTGTACATCCACTGGCACTAATCAGCAACAGAGCTCGTTCCCTCCATCCAGAAATCATCCACAGCCCAACGTCAAGGGAACTCCTTCATACGTGGTCACTGTGCGGTGGCTTTTACCTAGGACTATCCTGTTACTCGGCCACCGTACTTTATTCTTCAATCATTTTATGCAAAACCACTTTTTTTTATTTTTATTTTTGAAATTTTTGTTTTGTTTTTCTGTGCTTCTTTCTCTCCCACCCGATATTGATCACTTCTATGCTGGTACTTATCAGGTTTTGCATTAAACGATTGAAGAATAAAGTACGGTGGCCGAGTAACAGGATAGTCCTAGGTAAAAGCCACCGCACAGTGACCACGTATGAAGGAGTTCCCTTGACTGGGGCCAGCCTGCCTCCCAGCCACTTACCTAAAACGGCTCTGTCCGATCCTGCGGCGGCAGCCACGGAAGCAGCAACCCAGAAGAGATTCAGCGCGGGGCCTGCAGCCCACGCGTGGGTTTGCATAGTAACAGGGTCTGAGCGTGCGACCGAGGGCTGAATGTTCTCCCAGGCCGCTGCCGCCACCGCCACAGCATCAGGACAGGGCCTGCTCAGGTAAGTGGCTGGGAGTTACCTCCCCCGCTCATGTCAGGTCAGGGGGGCGGGAAGAGGGCGTCCGGTGTGGATGGGCACCGGCCCTGCAAGATCTCCGGCGGCAGCCGTACTACTGAGTGTCATCTAATATTTAGCTGGATCAGCTTATTAATGAGTCTGGATATCAGCACTTATCTGGTAAAGTTAGCCGGCTAAGTAGCTCCGCACCAGAACAGCTCTGTCCCATCCCTCATTCATGCAGATAAAGTTTTAGCTGCACAAAAGCTTATCTGGATAAGTGGAGGCCTCTGAATGCAGCCAAATATTGAAACGGCAGCACTTAGCTGGAGAAATCTCAATTTATGTACTTCAGTGGCGCTTAGTGTCAGCCTCCTAAGGTTGAGAAGCTGAATATTGGCCAGGATTTCAGTGCGAGCCAGAAGAGCATCGAACTCCTTGCTCTAGAAGTCACATTTCTAGGAATCCGTGTGCCAGAGTCTGCGTTCCCACCACAGCACTGCTTTATCCCCCCTGTGCTTGTAGGAGCTTCCTGCCTCTCTGCTCCCTCGCTTTCAGCATTAACAATTCAAGAATAATAACGATTTGGATTTTTAACCCACTTCCCAAGTAAGGATCAAGGCAACTTACACTATTATTAGTAAATCAGGTACAAGAAGTGCCTGCCCCAGAGAGCTTAGAAACGAAGTAGGTACCCGAGTCAATGGGAGAGAAAGTCAGGAGGGGCATCAGTGGGCAGCTGTTGGTCTGGGGGCTCTTCCCAGTGACGTGTGACAGGCGTCCCAGAGAGGTTGGGGCAGTCAGGAGGCTCCCTTCACGTGTCAGGGTCCCATCCAGCTGTCTGAAGCTTTTAGATAAGGAGATGCACTGCGCACCTGTAAAGCAGCGAGGGAGAGGGGATGGGTCAGGCCTCACCTGGGACAGATTGAAACGCTCAGCGCGATCCTGTGCCAGAGGGTTCATCCCCTGGGGGAGGGAATAGGAGGCTAACGTTGCAGGACAGTCGGGGGAGACTGTAAAATGTGTTTAGCAGATTTGGTTTTCTGAGGGGCTGAGGGGCCTAGCCTGGAGGAAGTGCACTGCTGCTGGGAGGCCAGAGGAGCTAGGGCTCTGGGGTTTGTTATTGCTTTCCTGTGGTTTATGTGGCTCTTGCCTGATTATTTTACTTTTCAGCCTGCATGGAGAATTTGATGTAAAGCTGTAGATGACCTGAGAGGCTCCCATGGGCTCATTAGCCCTGTGACCCTCGGGGGCTCGTTGCAGGGGCTATTAATAATATTTTGTATTTCTAGACCCCCCTTGCAATTAACAATAAGTCTCTTCCTAAAAGAGCCTGCACTAGGAGGGTCCCTGAGAATCAGAGACAGAGGCTGAAATTGAAAGAAAATACATTGATGCCTGCGTTTACCTAACTTAGGTGCCTGGTGCGCAAAACCCACGCTAAACCCCTGACTTGGCTGCCCCACCCTGGCTCCACCCCTGCAATCATCCACTTTTTAGGTCCCTAAATTAAGAAACCTGGAGTTTAAATTTAGGGACTCAGCACTAGTAAATTTACCACGGGGCCAGCTTAGGCACCCAGCGTGGAAAGTTAGGGGCTTGTAATGTCGGTGGGATTTGCCGCTAGCTTTGCAGTGGGGGCTGCGCTGCTGCTGTGACAGAGCTGGGGGCGGGAGGGACCCTTACCCCGTGCAGGGGAGGCCTGTGCCCGCTGTGAAGCCTGCGTGGTCTCTGAGGGTGGGACAGCCTGCGGCCACGGCAGCGCTGCTTCCTGACGCTCGGCCCTTTTTCCTCTCCGCAGGCTTGCATCCAGCTTGCTGGTGGGCTGGATTTTTCCGTAATCACAAGGGAGAGGAGGGGGTGACATGCCAGCTTATCTCATGCACAGTTAGGCCTGGAAAGTTTGCCACACACAAGGAAAAAAAACCCCTGCTTTTCATAGAGCTAAGGGCAAGAAAAGACCTCAGCCATGTCCTCTCCTACCACCAGAGGCTTCAAAGGCTGACAATCAGGACCCAGCCCATAATTTATCCAACAGGATGCAGCTGTGGGAAGAGGAAGGGACAGGGTAAAGGAGCAGGGGGAGAGTGGTCTGAGAGTCCCCTCCCTGCCCCCACCCAGACCTGGGGCTTCCTCGCATTATTCCTACATCTGATGGGCAAACCCTGGAAAACAATGCAGGAGAAGGTCAGGAACACCTGGGAGGGAGAATCACACTCTGTCACCTTTTATGGAGACCTCAGTGTGGTCAGAGACAAAAAATCACCCTCCCTGGACCAGAAAATGAAGGAAACAGGGACCCTCCCCTGCCTAACCAGAGACAGGAGATAGAGGGGGACCCTCCCCTGCCTAACCAGAGACAGGAGATAGAGGGGGGACCCTCCCCTGCCTAACCAGAGACAGGAGATAGAGGGGGACCCTCCCCTGCCTAACCAGAGACAGGAGATAGAGGGGGGACCCTCCCCTGCCTAACCAGAGACAGGAGATAGAGGGGGGACCCTCCCCTGCCTAACCAGAGACAGGAGATAGAGGGGAACCCTCCCCTGCCTAACCAGAGACAGGAGATAGAGGGGAACCCTCCCCTGCCTAACCAGAGACAGGAGATAGAGGGGAACCCTCCCCTGCCTAACCAGAGCCTGGAGATAGAGGGGGACCCTCCCCTGCCTAAGCAGAGCCTGGAGATAGAGGGGAACCCTCCCCTGCCTAACCAGAGACAGGAGATAGAGGGGGGACCCTCCCCTGCCTAACCAGAGACAGGAGATAGAGGGGGACCCTCCCCTGCCTAAGCAGAGCCTGGAGATAGAGGGGGGACCCTCCCCTGCCTAACCAGAGACAGGAGATAGAGGGGGGACCCTCCCCTGCCTAAGCAGAGCCTGGAGATAGAGGGGGGACCCTCCCCTGCCTAAGCAGAGCCTGGAGATAGAGGGGGACCCTCCCCTGCCTAAGCAGAGCCTGGAGATAGAGGGGGACCCTCCCCTGCCTAAGCAGAGACAGGAGATAGAGGGGGACCCTCCCCTGCCTAACCAGAGACAGGAGATAGAGGGGGGACCCTCCCCTGCCTAACCAGAGACAGGAGATAGAGGGGGACCCTCCCCTGCCTAAGCAGAGCCTGGAGATAGAGGGGGGACCCTCCCCTGCCTAACCAGAGACAGGAGATAGAGGGGGGACCCTCCCCTGCCTAAGCAGAGCCTGGAGATAGAGGGGGACCCTCCCCTGCCTAAGCAGAGCCTGGAGGGGGGGTTCCCAGTCTACATTCATTACTGGAGCATGGGTGTCAGGAACCCCCCTGCATAAGTGAATGGGGGGTGCCCCTTGGTCAGTGATCAGCGAGAGATGTCCATGATGATGGATCGTTGGGTAACTCTGGGGCTTCGCTCCGCACACATTTGGTTACAGTTATTGTAAGATGGAAGCCACTTTGAATGTGCTCAGAAAGATAGCAAAGCATTTCATGTGTGGAGGCTGAGGACGAGCAGGGCTACCCAAACCTGTCCTGGTGACCCCATCGCCAGCTCCCCTGAGATTCAGAGTGGGAGGGGAGGGTTGTGGGTAAACATTAACTCTTCCACTCACCCACCCTACACACAGACTCTCTCTCTCAGATACACATTCTGCCCCCCACACCCACCCCAGCCTGGATGAGCTAAACACTCTCCCCTCTCTTCCCAAGCCCTGCCCCACCCCTGTGCTCTCTCCCCCTCCCTGGCTCCAGTGCTGTCCCCTCTGTACAGGGACCTCCAGGGCTCATGCATGACTTTATTGCAGTCTCATTCAGCAGAAAACAATTCTCTGCTTCATCAGCACCCCCTCCCCTCCCAGGCAGCTTGCAGGGAACAGGAGGAGAGGAGGGGGTGAGGCTGAAGCTGGAGCAGAGCCACTCTGCTTCCTATTTCATCCCCTCCATTCCCGTATCTCTCCTCTCCTCCCTGAGGTGCAGTGTCTTACACACACACACACAGGTATATAAATGGGATGACATGCAGTATTACATATATATATATAGTACTAAGGCTGTAGTCTCCCATACATATGGAAATGAGGGTGCAATGTCACTTACAGTATATGGAGTGGGATATAGTGTCATTCATATATATAATAGGACTGAGGTGCAGTGTCTTACACACACACACAGGTATATAAATGGGATGACATGCAGTATTACATATATATATATAGAACTGAGGGTGTAGTCTCCCATACATATGGAAATGAGGGTGCAATGTCACTTACAGTATATGGAGTGGGATATAGTGTCATTCATATATATAATAGACTGAGGTACAGTTTCTCTCTCTCACACACACACACACACATATATATTCACACACACTTATAGTCAAAAAGCAATGAGGCAGTTAGACATCGAACTTCAAGTGTTCAAAAACATGCACATATACAGAAAGAATAAAAGAACAATAGTGCCAAAAATCAACAAATAGTTCCAATTATATATCTTTTTCATAAAAAAGAATGTTTGAAAGGCCTTGCTTTCCTTTTACTGACAGCAATAGCAGAGGAAGGACGGCTCAGTTAGCTTTGATACATGCGGTTCATCCGTACATCTGTACCGCTTCTTCCTGATGAAGCCTGCAAAGTTATGAGGAGAGTCTCAAGTTATAAGTGTCCATGGGAGATACTAAAGCTGCCACTGATTATCAGCCCAGCGGTGTCTGTCCCAGGATCTAATGGGTCATCCTACACCGATATCAATTCAGACCCAACCTGAACTGAATGCACTTTTCAATGTAGGCAGTTGTTAGGATAATATATTTATATTGTCATCTTGAGTCGTATGTGGATGTGCAGATGCACATGCAGATGTTATCACATAATATTGTTTCTGAAAAATAATTTTAAAAGTATTTTTTATAAAAAAAATATATGTAATTGGAAGTATTTGATGATTTTTGGCATTAGTGTTCTGTTTTTTTCTGTATATTTATTTATTTATTTAACATTTTTCTATACCGACCTTCAAGGTTAAATACCATATCAGGTCGGTTTACATCGAACAGGGGTAGATCAGTGTAACATAACATAACAAAGGAACAACTTTTTATAATTAGTGGAGGTAAAGCAGAAAAGTAAGAAAGTTACATAATAACAAGGACCATGAACTAGGAAGCTGAATTCAGCTGGAAAAAGAGAAACCTTAAGAATGTATTAAATTAAAATACTAGGAGACTAGTAACTGATGAGAATATTGAAGGGGCGAAGTTCCAAATTCAATGCTGAGTAGTTGTAGTTGTCTAGTGAAAGTTTGAAGGATCAGGGAAGGCTTGTAAGAAGAGCCAAGTTTTGAGTTTTTTTTTAAATGTTGGTAGGCACGGTTCCATTCTGAGTTCTGCAGGTAGGTTGTTCCAGATGGCTGGACCTGCTGTGGAAAAAGCTCGGTCTCTGGTAGAGATGAGTCGTGTAGCTTTAGAAGGTGGGGGTTGTAGTGCTCCTTTGTAGGTTTCTCTCATTGGTCTGTTGGAAGTGTGGAGTTTGAGTGGGAATTCGAGGTCAAGATGGAGGAAGCTATGAATTGATTTGTGAATTAGAGATAGAGCTTTGTGCAGAGCCCTGTGACTGACTGGTAACCAGTGTAAATTACGGAGGACGGGCGTAATGTGATCTCTCTGGTTGGTGCTTGTTAAAATTCTCGCTGCAGCGTTTTGTATCATCTGTAAGGGCTTGGTTGTTGAGTTGGGTAGGCCAATGAGGAGAGAGCTGCAGTAGTCAATTTTGGCAAATATTAGGGATTGAAGAACAGTCCTAAAGTCATGAAAAAATAGGAGAGGTTTGAGTCTTTTTAACACTTGAAGTCTGTAGAAGCACTCTTTAGTTGTGGTTTTGATCATATTCTTTAGGTTAAGACGGTTGTCTATAATTACTCCAAGGTCTCTCACATGAGTGTGGGTGAGAAGGTGTTTGTGATGGATCTGTGACGAGGGGTTTTCTTGGTTGGAGGAAATGAGGAGGAGTTCAGTCTTAGAGGCATTGATGACCAGGTTTAGACTGTTGAGGAGATTAGTGATGGCTTGTAAGCTGTTGTTCCAGAGTGCGATGGATTTGTTAATAGATTCTGTTATGGGAATCAAAATCTGGACATCGTCCGCATAAATGTAGTGAATAAGGTTAAGACTGGTTAACAGTTGGCAAAGGGGAAGGAGGTAAATATTGAAAAGGGTAGGTGATAGGGATGAACCTTGTGGTACACCAAGGGAAGAATTTGTAGATGGTGATTCTTTATTGTTTATTTTGACTTTAAAACTTCTATTACTGAGGAACGACTTGAACCAATTGTGGACTGTTCCCGAAATGCCTATGTCTGAGAGGCGATTCAAGAGGATGGGGTGGTTGACTGTGTCAAAAGCCGCCGAAATGTCTAAAAGGATTAGGAGAAAGGAGTGTCCTTTGTCTAGACCCATAAGAATATGGTCAGTTAGAGATATGAGTAGGGTTTCTGTGCTGCGAGATTTGCGAAACCCATATTGGGAAGGGAAAAGTAAGTTGTGATCTTCTAAATAATCCGAGAGCTGGATGTTGACCAATTTTTCTGTGATTTTGGCTAGAAATGGTAGATTAGAGATAGGGCGGAAATTTGCCAGCACACCAGGGCCTAGGTTATGTTTCTTGAGGAGTGGTTTCAGGGAGGCGTTTTTTAGATTATCTGGGTAGAGTCCTTGAGTTAAGCAGCAGTTTATGATTTTGGTTAAGGGACCAGAGATTATATTAGGAATAAGTAGCAGTAGCTTGGAAGGAATGTTGTCCGATGGGTGGCTGGATGGTTTCTGCCTTTTAAGAATGGATTCGATCTCTTTGGTCGATATTAATTCGAATTTATCGAATTTGACTCCCTTAAGAATGTAGGTGTTATCGAATGAGGTGTTGTAGTCAGTCTTGGTAGGAAGGAGAGCAAGTGTGTTTGAAATCTTCTGCTGAAAGAAAAGGGCTAGCTCATTTGCTTTGGACTGAGCTTGTTCGTCAGGTATCGACGGTGGTAGAGACTTTGTTATTTGAGAGACATATGCAAAGAGGGTTTTTGCATCAAATTGGATGTCATGGATTTTTTTACCGAAGTATTCTCTTTTTGCTTTTAGAATGGAAGTCCTGTAGTAATGTAGTGTTCCTTTGTATGACAATAGTGTAGTGGTGGAAGGTGCTTTGCGCCATTTATTTGTGTATATGTGTGTATGTGTATATGTGTGTATATGTCTATGTCTATATGTGAGTATATATATATGTATGCGTGTAAATGTATATGTGTGTACATGTTTATGTGTATATATATATATATGTATATATGTATGTGTGTATATATGTGTGTATATGTATGTGTGTATGTCTGAATATGTATATATGCGTATGTGTATATGCATATGTGTATATGTGTCTGTGTGTAGGTGTATATATGTGTGTGTATGTGTATATATGTGTGTCTGTGTATATATGTGCATCTATATATATGTATGTGTGTTTATGTGTGTAGATGTGTGCATTTGTGTGTGTATATGTATGTGTGTATGTGTATATGTGTGTATATCTATATATGTGTTTATGTGTGTATATGTGTGTATGTGTATATATGTGTGTATATATGTGTGTGTGTATGTATGTATATGTTTGTGTATATATGTGTGTATGTATGTGTGTGTGTATGTGTATATGTTTGTGTATGTGTATATATGTGCATCTATATATATGTGTGTGTTTATGTGTATATATGTGAGTAGATGTGTGCATTTGTGTGTGTGTATATGTATATGTGTAAACGTATATGTGTTTATGTGTGTATATGTATGTGTGTGTGTGTGTGTGTAGTCTCATACACATGAGACGGTGCTAGGAACGGAGATTTCGGGGCACTGTTTCCGCTCCAGCCTGTGATCGGACGCACGCACGCACGCACGCACGCAGACCCGGAAGAGCAGAAAGGGGGCCGAGCCCGCCGTCGTCCCGGCTGCGCGGAGCAGGAGGTCTGGGCTGTGGCTGCACCGATGCTTCTTCCCTTTCTGTCTTGACCCCCCTTCCTCCCCGTCTCTTGACCCCCCGTCCCTCCCCCTCCCGTTGCCTCTTGTGTTTGCAGGGCTGGTTGCGCTCGGTGATGGCGGCAGGACTGGAGCTGCTGTACGCGTCCGTGGCTCGGAGCCTGTCCGTACCACAGGATGCCCTCGTGTGTTTCGTACACTGGGAGATGGTGGTCCATGGCTACCGGTGCCTGGGCACTGGCGACAGGGTGAGTGGCCCTCAGCTTTCCTTTCTAGGCGTATGTGAGGCAGGCGCTCCTCGCCGCCCGATTTCCGTTTTTATCTTGCCCCTTCCTGCCTGAGCCGGTTGCTGGTATTGATTCCCAGCGTAAAGTTGCATCTTTACGGCTTTCTTCTTGCAGCAGCCTGGTGTTAGCAGGCAGGGACTGTTCTGAGCCCAGGACCTTTTCTGGAGCCTGTGCTTTGCATTGCAGGCAAGCGAGAACGAGAGGAAGTCCGAGAAGCTTCCTGTGGGGTGGAACTCGAACAAGGAGCTCTACAGTCTGCGCTACAAGTCACAGGATGACACCAGCCAGATCCTTCTTAAGGCCATCATGGTTGAGAATACCATGATCCTGAATGCCATGGTGAGTCCTCGCGGCAGTCGCTACCACTGCCTGTAGGAACAACATCTGGAGATGGGAACATCAGGACCAGATTTCCATTCATTCAAAGTAAACACTAAAAATCCTTCAGTGGTTTATGAAGCAATCACTAGCACGCAAGCAGGCTGATTACAATGCAGTGCACTGTTTAACCTGCGGTTGGGTGTACATTTTGGTCTCGCGTCCACAATCCCTTATACCATAAGGGGTTTAATGCGTCTAAAGTGCGCATCCAACATCCGCCTTCCCACCTGAAACTAATAGCGCTCATCACATACAAATGCATGTTGATAAAGCTATTAGGTATTTGCCACACATACAAAAAAATATGTGCGCCTAATATGTACATTTTAGCGCTCGGAAATTAACGCCAGCCCAGAGCAGGCATTAATTTCTGAGCAGCCCAAAAAAGTGTACAGAAAAGCACAAAATACTGCTTTTTCTGTACTTTCTCTGACTTAATTTCGTGGCGATATTGTCAGAGGAACCAAAAGGTAAAGAAAAAAGCGTGCCAGCGGTCAGCTTAAGGAAACAGATGCTCCATTAACCAGCATCCATTTTCCTAACCCATAGCCGGGCACAGGTTAGGAAAATGGATACTCGTAAAATTGAGCGTCTGTTTCCCTAACTCGCTGACAGCCACCTCTCCTGGGCTTCTGCTGCCCAGGAGGCGCTAGGGGCATGCAGCTGTCCCTAGTGCCTGCTTTTTAGCATGACCCCGCATTTAAATATTGTATTTCACGCCCAGGAGAGGTGGCTGGGCGCGCGTTAGGAAAGTGGGTGCTGAACACTGAGCGCCCATTTTCCGCGTGTCTTTACCGTATCGGCCTGATAGAGAGAGGGCAGTGCTGCCATCTGCCGAATTCCAGAGTGTCTTGCATGCATCTGCTCAGCTGTTGCTGCCATTATCTGTTCATTTCCCCTCCCCCACTAGCTAGGGTTACCAGCTGGCTCCTAATTTCCAGGACAGGTTGATCTGGTCCTGGTTTTACCCCGCTGCATGCAGGGATTTGTAGTCCCTACGAAAAGCAAGACTAAAGTTCCTGCAATGAGTGTGATAAAATCTGTCCTGAAAAGCTGAAGCCAGTTGGCAAACCCTACTGCTGAAATATGGAGCAGATTCTCCTATTCCACTTCTGGTTCTGTTTCTTCCCTTTAGGACCCCAGGTTGGAGCAGGTAGTGGATCTGACTCTGAAGGTCGCAGATTATGTGGACGGTGAAAGAATGGACACTTTTGAAAAGTGAGTTTCTGCGGGTTCTGCCTAGCATTTGACTTGTGTGCGGTTGTGGCCCTCAGTTTATTGTGATTCTGCGGCTGCATTAGCTGCCATGGAACTCCCTCCCACCATTTATCACCAGTCCTCATGGCTCTTCTGTCACCCAGAGTAACTCCTCTCTCTGTGGCCCTCCTGCCTGAGTCACAGTAAAGAGAGTGCCACAGCGAAGGCAGAACCAGCATTTGTAATGCAAGGCTTTAAAACTGATGTAAGCACAAGGGACTTGGATATCTTGCAGGATGGGCCAGTGTGTGGATTGATACAATTATACTGCAAGGATGGTTTGGTTTATCTTAGTTAAGAACAGGTCGTGCCATATGTACACTGGCAAGAATTTAAAATAGATTGTGGGATGTTGGTCAGAAGCTCATCAGGCTGCTCCCCCCCCCCCCCCCCAAAAATGAGCAAATGATTGCATCTTGCCAGACTGTATGTAAACAGCATGGACGATCAAGGGGACAGGTAGCGGGATCAAAAGGGAAGGAAGCTTGTCCAGAAAGAGATGAGCACAAAGGCTCGCAGTCTGGGCACTCAGATTCCAGACTTGAAAGCCCTAATAGTGGGGGCCGATCTTAATATTGTGGCTATCGCAGAAATGGGGTTCAGTGATGCCTGTGACTGGGATGTGGCCAAGTTCACTTAGAGAATAGCCACTGCCATTAGCAATGGTTACATGGAATAGACTTAGTGTTTGGGTACTTGCCAGGTTCTTATGGCCTGGATTGGCCACTGTTGGAAACAGGATGCTGGGCTTGATGGACCCTTGGTCTGACCCAGTATGGCAGCTTCTTATGTTCTTACCCTGGCCATAGTCTTTTCTCAAGAGTGAGAAGGCAGACAAGAAGGAGCAGTAACACGTTCCTGCATTCCCATTCCTTTAATGACATAGTCTGGGTTACTTGGAACAAGGAGATGGTATCTGGTCTCCAGACCTCCGGCACAGGCAGAGGAGTTGGACAGTGATCCAGTCATAGACTGCAATGAAGCCTGGATTGGACCGGAGAGATTCTGGTTTCTGTCGACAAACAGGACTGAATTAGCCAGGATACCTGGGTGACGTCATTTGAATGCACCAAATGGACTTGGCGAGCTTTAGTTCTGTTGAGCATGTGAGGGAGTTCTGTGCGGCCTCAGGACTTCTCAGTCCTTTTTTTGCCTGAGCTTCTGCATGGACATTTATCCTGGCTAAGTTCTTTGGTATTTTATTGTTTCTTTTTTGATCGTAACTCGCTTCAGGTTGCCCCATTGCCTCGGTAGCCTCTCAAAAGCAATTTTGTGTGCTAGCAAAAAAAATAAAATGTCGGTACAAGAATGACCAAATATATCCGACATGTCTGGCTCCCGTGTGTGTGTGGCCAGAAGATGTCTTCACCAGTGGTCATGATGTCTGTTATAAATGTCTGGGGCTTGACCATGCCTCAGCTAACTGCTATGACTGTGGCTGAATGTCCCGGAGGAGCAGAGCTTGAAAGGTCGGTGAAAAACCGGAATTATTCTCCTTTCGGAGCAGGGCTTCTTTGGACTCCCTTCATGACAAGTTGAGCAGGAGCTCATCGAGCAATGCTCCACCTTCTGTGGTGCCGCAAAGTGCAGAAGCACCGCAAACAAAGGTCTGTAAGCCCTTTGTCAGGCCCTGGGGTGCTTGTCGGTGCAAAAAAGGAAGAAGCATGAGGAGGAAGTGGTGGCAGTGTAGTATCTGAGCTCTCTACAGAGGTAAATGAAAAAGCATTTCCTAGCATGTAGCCAGATGGACTCAGAACCAGTGGGTTTATGCTCCCCTGCCAGCAGATGGAGACTGAGCAAGCTGACATCACAGTATATATAGCCCTGTAGTGACCCCTAGCCTGCCAGTATTCTCCGTCTCCAGCAGATGGTGGACGTGCATCTTCCTATGGGGATTGCTTTGAGCTTTATGGAAGCAGAAATTTTGACATCCTAAATTCTGATACTTAAAGGTCCCTCCCCCAGTTAAGAATTCCTGAGGTGATTTCTGTGGCCCCTCAGAGGTGGGCCTTGGTCTGGTAGCTGGGTTTCCTGGCATGGACTTAGCTGCTAATTCCCTGTACGTACCAGGATCAGTCCAGACTGCTGGGTTATGCCTCCCGTCCAGCAGATAGTCAGAGAGAAACTGAAAAGGCACCACCTATATACCCTGGTGCGCCCCCTGCGATCCTTCAGTATATCTCTGACTCCAGCAGATGAGAGAGCATAACCTGCGGTCCTGATCTCCTGAAAAAAAAACAAACCCCTACAGAAAGTTTATTAAGATGATTGAATTGATCCACTATTTCAGGTTTGATTTAAGTTACCTGGGAGGTAACTGTGACTAGAACTCGGTAGAAGCTGAAGTGAGGAGCCATAGCAGGCAAGGCAGGGCTCTGCCCTGAAGCCTTTTCCCGGAGTGCATTCTGCCCAGCCCAGTGAGAGGAGGGGCAGTATTCATCGGTGGGCCGGTCACTTTCCTCCTCCGCCTCCAGAGAAGCCCATCCCTCGGAGAAAGTTGGCAGAAGGAGTTTCTCCTTTCTGCAGGCTCCAAGCGTTTTCAAAGTTTGTTAAAAAAAAAAAAAAAAAGAAGTGCTGCATTGCTAGCTGCCGCGGAAAGCGCTGTTGAGATTAAAAAACAAACAAACCGAGGTGTTTTTACAAATTCCCTGCCTGCTGTACTCTCTGGGTCTCCGGAGGAGGTGGCCTTCCACCCGTCCCCGTTTCGCGCTCCTTTCTCTTCAGGGCAATGCCCAGGGGACCGTTTGTGTCGCGTGCGGGGAGTCGGGGCTCCGGCTCTCGCGCGAAGGCCTCTGTTCCCGGTGCATTCCCGGGGATGAGGGGCCTTCGCGGAGAGCAGCCCCGACCGAGAAGTCACTCCCTTCGCGGCTGATCTCTTCGGGTGGCCTCGCGGGGGTAGACATACAGGGAGCGTTCCCGAGTGCGGAGGCGGCGGCCATTTTAAATCGACCCGATCGTGAGGCGGATCTGTCAGAGGAGGATGATGATCCCCTCTCCCCGCCGGAGTTAAGTCCTCCCAGGGGCCGCGGTTCATCTGGGCATGCTAAGGGGGATACTCTGAAGAGGCCACACCCCTTCTCTTCTCAATTTGTGCTTTTGCTGCACAAAGCTTACCTGGAGGCAGAAGCAGATTGGGAGCAGGGATCTTCGGCTCCCAATAAGCGGGGGAAGATTTCTATAAGTCCTGAGGGACTGGGTTTAGGAAATTCTGCTCCTCCCCCGGCTCCTAAGCCCCCGCAGCATAATCCGGTGGATCCTGCCCCTCAGGATCCCCCTACTCCTGATTCAGGGGCAGACATGGGGAGCGCGGATCTTGGACCCCTTGATCTCGCATGTCCTTCAAGAACTGGGGATCCCAGTCCCACAGATTGATTCAAATTCTTTACCAGGCGACTTGGAGTTGACGGGGCTCCGCGCGCCGTCCCAAATCGTGTCCCGGGAATGGGATGCTCCGGAGGCTACCTTGAGAATTGGCCGGGCTATGGATAAGCTTTACCCGCTTCCTCTTGAGGCTTTGGAATTGCTTAAGGTGCCTAAGGTGGATTCGGCGGTCACGGCCATCGCTAAACATACCACAATCCCAGTTACAGGTGGCACGGCCCTTAAGGATCCCCAAGATAGAAAATTGGAAGTGTTGCTGAAGCGAATCTTTGAAGTGTCAGCCCCAGGGGTGCGAACGGCGGTTTGCAGTTGCATGGTACAAAGGGCTACCCTCCGCTGGGTGCAGCAAATGTTAACGTCTCAGGATTTGCCTCCAGGGGAAGCAGAGCAGGCGAACCGAATGGAATCTGCGGTGGCCTATGTGGCGGACGCCCTGTATGATCTTCTCCGTACTTCAGCCCGCTCCATGGCGTCAGCATTCTCCGCGCGCTGACTCCTCTGGCTTCGCCATTGGGCGGCGGACTCATCCTCCAAAGTGCAACTTGGTTCCTTCCCTTTTCGGGGTAAGTTTTTATTTGGGGATGAGTTGGAGCAGCTTATTAAGTCCTTGGAAGAGAACAAGGTATTTAAGTTGCCGGAAGACAGGCCAAAATCATTTCGTTCCTCGGGATCCTTTCGTGGTCGTTTTCGCGGACAGCGCCGGTATCGCTCCGGGAGAGGTTCCTCGTCATTTGCACCACGGCAACCGCCCGCACGCTCTCAAGGATGGTCTCCTTCCTTTTGTGGCCGACGACAATCGCGCACGGGGGCGAGCCATGCCTTCACCAATAATAAGACGTCACAATGAGGGGACGCCGGTCCATCCCTCCGTTCCGGATGTGGGGGGTCGTCTATTTCACTTTCGGGAGGAATGGGCCAGAATAACCTCAGACCAGTGGGTCCTCGACATTATAAACCTCAGCTACGCCTTGGATTTTGCACGACTCCTGCGCGATTTCTTCCTGGCCTCCCCCTGCGGGTTGCGAGAAAAGCAAAAGGCTATTTCGCAAACGCTAGCGTGGTTACAGGCTCTGGGGGCTATAGTTCCCGTACCGGTAGCCGAGCAAGGCACGGGTCGCTACTCCATCTATTTCATCGTCCCAAAGAAGGAAGGTACCTTCTGTCCCATCCTCGATCTAAAACAGGTCATCAGAGCTCTAAGAATCCCATGCTTCCGAATGGAGACTCTGCGTTCCGTCATTGTGGCGGTCCACAAAGGCAAATTTTTGGCTTCTTTGGATCTCACGGAGGCTTACCTGCACATCGGGATACAGGAATGTTATCAGAGGTTCCTAAGGTTCATGGTCCTGGGAGCCCATTACCAGTTTTGTGCCCTCCCATTTGGTCTCGCAACAGCCCCGAGGGTCTTCACCAAAGTAATGGTAGTCATCGCCGCAAGTCTCCGGAGAGAAGGAGTGCTCGTCCATCCATACTTGGACGACTGGCTCATTCGGGCAAAATCAAGAAGGCTTTGTGAGGAGGCAGTACGCACAGTCATTTACCGTCTGAGCTCCCTAGGTTGGGTCATCAACCACTCCAAGAGCCAGCTGATACCCTGCCAGACCCTAGAGTTTCTGGGAGCCTTGTTCAATGCAGAGTGGGGCAAGATTTCCCTGCCGCAGGCGCGAATGGAGCGACTGATGGCGCACGTTTGTCGTCTACTAGCTCTGTCGCTGCCGGTGGTATGGGATTATTTACAGGTTCTTGGATATATGGCGTCCACCCTAGAGTTGGTTCCTTGGGCTTTTGTGCATATGCGACCGTTACAGAGAGCGCTATTATCTCGATGGGACCCCAAGTCGGAAGAATTCCGGGTGCCGTTACCACTTCTAGACCCGGCAAGGGCCAGTCTGCAATGGTGGTTGCAGCCGACCCATTTGCTCCAGGGAGTCTATTTGGAGCCTCTGCAATGGATCATCGTCACAACGGACGCCAGCCTGTCTGGTTGGGGTGCGGTCTGCCAATCTCAATCTGCACAGGGGCGTTGGACGGCTTCGCAGGCCAAGTGGTCCATCAACCGTCTGGAGACAAGAGCAGTCCGCTTGGCGCTGCAGCGGTTTCTCCCTCTGATCCGACATCAAGCAGTCCAAGTCCTGTCAGACAATGCAACGACGGTGGCCTACATAAATCGCCAAGGAGGAACCAGGAGTTACTTGGTTACGTCCGAGGTGAGCAAGTTAATGGATTGGGCGGAAGCGCATCTGTCTCTATTAGCGGCTTCACACATTGCCGGCATCGACAACATCCAGGCGGACTATCTCAGCCGGCAGCAGCTAGATCCGGGGGAGTGGGAACTGTCACAAGAGGCACTCAAACTCATCGTTCGAAGATGGGGAACGCCCCGCGTAGACCTCATGGCGACGCGCCTAAATGCAAAGGCAGCGCGCTTCTTCAGCCGCAGACGAGAGCACGGCTCGGAAGGCGTGGACGCATTGGTTCTTCCATGGCCCGAACATGTTCTCCTGTACGTGTTCCCTCTGTGGCCGCTGATAGGCAAAGTGTTGCGTCGGATAGAATCCCACGTGGGTCCGGTCGTTCTCGTGGCGCTGGAATGGGCCAGGAGGCCGTGGTTTGCTGATCTGATCAATCTAGCGGTAGACGGTCCCTTGCGTCTGTCACCTTCCTTGCCTATTGAGGCAGGGTCCCGTGTTTTTCAACCAGGCCGATCACTTTTGTCTAGCGGCTTGGCTTTTGAGAGGCGTCAATTGAGGAAGAAGGGATATTCTGATTCGGTCATCACTACTCTTCTTCAAGCTCGTAAGCCGTCTACTTCGGTTACCTACGTGCGGGTTTGGAAGGTGTTTGACTCTTGGTGTCGTGGTTCCTCCATGTCTCCAAGACAAGCTACGGTGTCACAGGTCCTGCAGTTCCTACAGGAGGGCCTAAAGAAGGGCTTATCCTATAATTCCCTTAGAGTGCAGGTGGCGGCTTTAGGCTGTTTCCGCGGCAAAATTGACGGCGTTTCATTAGCCATGCACCCCGATGTAGCCAGATTTTTGAAGGGGGTCAAGCATTTGCGTCCGCCGGTGCGACCTATCTGTCCCGCTTGGAGTCTGAATTTAGTTCTTCGTGGCCTTAGTACTTCTCCTTTTGAGCCGCTGAAGCGGGCTACGCTCAAAGATCTCACTCTCAATACAGTTTTCTTGGTGGCTATTTGTTCGGCGAGGTGCATTTCAGAGCTCCAAGCGTTGTCATGCAGAGAGCCTTTCCTCCGCATTTCGGATTTGGGTGTTTCGCTTCGAACTGTCCCTTCCTTCTTGCCTAAGGTGGTTACGTCTTTTCATGTGAATCAGACGGTAGAACTCCCAGCCTTTTCGGCGAAAGACAGTGAGGCTTCGGACCTTAGGAGGCTGGATGTTCGATGGGCGTTGTTGAGATACTTAGAGGTCACCAATCCTTTTCGCTTGTCTGATCATCTTTTCGTTTTATGGAGTGGCCCTAAGAAGGGGTCCAAAGCTTCTAAGACGACTATAGCCCGCTGGCTGAAGGATGCTATTGCTTCAACTTACATTTGTAGGGGGCGTGCCGTTCCGGAAGGTCTTAAGGCTCATTCTCTGCGTTCCCAGGCGGCGTCTTGGGCGGAGAGTGCCTTTGTTTCCCCTCAGGAAATTTTCCGGGCGGCGACTTGGAAATCCTTGCACACTTTCGCTAGACATTACCGTTTGGATGTACAGGATCCGACGGTACCTTCGTTTGGCAGCAGTGTGCTTCGAGCGGGACTGTCAAGGTCCCACCCCTTTTAGGGCAGCTTGGGTACTTCCCAGCAGTCTGGACTGATCCTGGTACGTACAGGGAAAGGAAAATTAGGCCTTACCTGATAATTTTCGTTCCTGTAGTACCAAGGATCAGTCCAGACGCCCGCCCATGTCAGTAACAGTCCCGACGCTGTATTCTTGTATTTCAGAATTCCTGTATGGAATGCTTACACAACCTTCTTATCGTTTCGTTCAGCGGCATTTTCAGCCGGGGTTTTTTCCTCGTTTTTTCCAAGAGTTCATGTTTCACTTGTTCTAGTCACAGGTTCTTGCCTAAGATTTCTTCTATCATTCTGCTTTGTTATCGATTATACTGAAGGATCGCAGGGGGCGCACCAGGGTATATAGGTGGTGCCTTTTCAGTTTCTCTCTGACTCTCATCTGCTGGACGGGAGGCATAACCCAGCAGTCTGGACTGATCCTTGGTACTACAGGAACGAAAATTATCAGGTAAGAACTAATTTTCCTTTCCGACATCAAGGTCTCGTTTCCGTGTTTGTTTCTAGGAGGGAGGGAAGGAGAGCGGTAAGGAAAAACTAAATTCCCTGTACGTACCAGGATCAGTCCAGGACACCTGGGTTGTGACTCCGCACCAGTAGATGGAGACAGACTAAAACTTGTGGGCGGAGCCATATATGCCCCTGTGCCAGTCACAGCCCCCCTCAGTCTTACTCTGTCTCCAGTAGGTGGTGCAGGTCCGGTCACAGCTCCTTCCTGCCCTGGTTCTGGTACTCCGTCAGGGTCGGTTCTTTTCTTTTCTTGGTTTTAGGCCAGTTTAGTGTTTTTAATTGGGATTTTTGATTTTTGTTAAATTGTCCCTGAGGTCCCGTCCGCCCTGTCTCCCAGGGGGGTTGTGAGGTCCTGAGGGGACTACCCCCCCCCTGGTTGAGGCCGCTGCTAGGGTCGAGGACCCGGCTTTCCCAGTAGCAGCGTCAGGGGTGACACCGGGGAGCCCGGTTCACTCACCCCTGCTGGACTAGGGCTCCAGGACCGTGGACAGCGACAAGCGTTGTTTGTAAAAAAAAAAAAAAAAAAGTTTTACTTTTGTTTTCGGTTCTCTCTGGCTTCAGCTCTCTGCTGCTTTGCGTCGCCGCTCCGTGGGGTCTCCGGGGGGGGGGGCGCCGCTGGCAGGGGGGGGGCCAGGGGGGGCCGGTTTCGCTAAATTTAATTTTTCTCCCGTTGCGCTCTTCGCCGCGGCTCGTCGGCATGCCTCGTGGCTCGGCCTGTAGGGCCTGCGGCTCGGCGCGCGCGCGCGGCTTTCCCACTGTGGTCTGTGTGCGGCCTGCTTCCCGGGCGGAGAGGGGTCATCCGGGGCGCCTCGGGGGGCTCGATCCCGCAGCGCACGATCGCCACCGCGCAGGGGGGGGGCTCGGCAGAGCGGCCCCAAGATTTTTTTTCCGCTGAGCGCGGGAGTGGCGGCCATTTTGGCCTCGGACCGTGAAATGGCGCGGGAAACGGCAGGAGCCTCGGGCCTGCCTCCCGCGTTTTCTCCTCAGCGGGTTGATACAGGGGGGGTCCCCTCGGGGGACCCTTGGTCCTCGGGGGTTTCAGAGAATGATTCTTCAGCCTGGCGGGCGGGGAGTTCTCTGTTCTGGAAGCGAGAGAATTGCGGAAGCTTGATGTGCGGAGGTCCCTCCTCCGATATCTGGAGGTCAGTAATCCTTTTCGGGTCACAGATCATCTGTTTGTCCTGTTCTCTGGTCCTAAGAAAGGGGTGCGGGGAAAACCGCTTCCCGTGGGCCTGAGGGCTCACTCGACTCATGCGCAGGCGGCATCTTGAGCGGAGGCTTCTCCGGTATCGCCTCAAGAGATCTGCAGAGCGGCTACATGGAAGTCGTTGCATACCTTTATCAGGCAGTACCGGTTGGATGTCCGGGCTACCGATCCCGGGGGATTTGGAGAGAGGGTACTCCGAGCGGGACTCTCTGCTTCCCACCCTCGGTAATTTAGCTCTGGTACATCCCAGGTGTCCTGGACTGATCCTGGTACGTACAGGGAAAGGAAAATTAGTTTCTTACCTGATAATTTTCGTTCCTGTAATACCAAGGATCAGTCCAGGATCCCGCCCGCAGTGCTACGCTGAAGTAATGGAGAGTCCGCTCTTTGTTCTGAATTATTTTGTTCCGCTTGTTTAACTCTCTCGGTTGGAGAGTCTGTTTCCGGGAGGGGTGTTTTCCCCGTTCTATTAGCGGTTTCTAGCTAGTTTACTTCTCTGGTTGTGTTCTACTTTGACATTACGTAAGACTGAGGGGCTGTGACTGGCACAGGGGCTTATATATGGCTCCGCCCACAAGTTTTAGTCTGTCTCCATCTACTGGTGCGGAGTCACAACCCAGGTGTCCTGGACTGATCCTTGGTACTACAGGAACGAAAATTATCAGGTAAGAAACTAATTTTCCTTTGGGTGGAGGGACTACAGGCTGAGGAGGTGAAACTGGAGGGAGGGATGATGAGAGGAAGAAAGGACCAAGCAGACTGGGAAGAAGAGTGGAGGTAAGAGAGGGAGGCGAGCTGTGGTGAGAGAATGGAAAATGTGAGAGAGAAGAAAAAGCTGCCGATGCTTAGAGCGGTAAAGCGATGTAAAGATGTGGGGGAGAGGAGCTCTGGAAGGCATTAATCTTCTCCCCTTCTCGGCAGCGTGTACAAGAACAGTGCCGAGCTCAGCGCCTCGCTGCTCTGCAGGATAATCTCGCCCTTCACTGCGCCAAAGGAGAGAAGCCGAGCCGTGCACGAGCGTCCCCGCAGCCCTGACCCTCTGAGGATGCCGCCCCATCGTCCGCACGCCGACCGGCAGCCAAACTGGTGAGCGCCTTCACCTCCCACGCTCTGCTCTTATAGCAGACTTCACTGCTTTAACTGCATGAGAGAGACGACAAAATTGTGAACAAAAACTAACACATTCCCCCCACAAAGTACAAAAGGTGAAAAAGGACGAGCCCTTAAGTATAAAAATGTGACTTTTATTTTGGCTGCTGATTGATTTTCAGTTGAACACATTTTTATACCTAAGAGGTATCTTGAATAAATAAAATCCAGTTCCCCGTACGTACCCGGATCAGTCCAGACCGTGTGTTGAGCCTCCTGTCCAGCAGATGGAGACAGAGAAAAACTGAAAGGTTATCCTATATCAGGACAGAGCCTACCCTGCAGCCCTTCAGTATTTCTCTGTCTCCAGCAGGTGGATCAGCTCACCCTGCGGTCTCCTGATCTACGCTAGTCAGCCTTCTTTTACTTCCTTTCTTTGTGGATCAAGCAAGTACTTCTTCCTTAGGGATCTTGATTGGATTTCTTTCTAATAAAAAAAAAAGTTTCATTTTTAGTCTGTGCAGGAGACGGTCTCGTCTCCTGGCTCTTGCCGGACTCAGGGGGGCTTCGCCCCTTGTGCTGTGCAGGGCCTGAGTCCGTGAGTGCTTCCAGGTGTGGGGACCGAGGCTGGTGGTCCAGTCATTCGTCCCCCGTCCCCCCCCCGGCTGCCTAGGGAGCTTAGGGCTCCATTGTGCTCAGTTTTGGGTTTAAAAAAAAAAAATAAAATAAGAATACTTAAAACCTCCCTGGGATTTGAACCGGCAGCCAGACATTGAGGAGTGAGCAGGCTTCACTCCCCTGCCTCTGCTCCTGCCGGCAGGGCTGCCAATCATTTCTATTTTTAACTTTTTTTTTGTTCGAGGGGCTCTGCTCAGCCTGCCTGCAGGCAGGCAGGCTGAGCAGAGCCCCTCGCGCCTATCGCGCGAGGGGCTCTGCTCAGCCTGCCTGCCTGCAGGGTGAGGAAGGCCCCTCCTCGGCAGGGCAGGCAAATCCAGCCCGGGGACGGATTCCCCAGTGCATGGCCAGGCCGTTCCCGGGTCGGCAAAGCCCGGGAATGGCGGCCGTTCCGGGATTTTCTGCAGCTCCCGATTCAGAGCTGCCTGGGGAGGCAGAATTTCACGATTTCCCCCCCCCCCAATTTGAGCCCCGAGGCCTCCCAGGATGTGGTCCCTGACCCCCCCCCCCCTCAGGGAAATCTAAAAGTCATTTCTCCTCAGAATTTGTCGTCCTCCTGCATGAATCCTATTTGGCTAGCTTGCCGGAGGAGGAGGAGGAGGGCTCCTCCCCTGCACCCCCCCCCCCCCCCCCCCGAGCGAAAATTCCGCGCTGCTACCTATTTGTCCTGCCACGGAACCTCCGGGGTCCGGGTGCAGGTGGCCCCCATGCCTGACCCCCCCGGTGGCCCCAGTTATTCCGGATCCTGATCCCACTTCAGATTTAGCGAACGCACTCCCACCTTTGGAGGGGACGATCCTAGGGTTCTCTGCATGTTTCAGAGCCCCTTATCCCTTCTGTCCTCCAGGAGCTGGGGCTGGAGGGGCCCCCTGCGGATACCCTTATGGACCCGGTCCTGGCGAGACTCAGGGCCCCGGCAAGCGCTTTTCCTTTTCATCCTATGCACAAGTTGCTGCTCTTGCATGAATGGGAGGCTCCCGAAGTGGGATTCTGGGCGGGCTATGGATAAGCTCTACCCCCTCCCGGAGGAATGCTTAGACATGTTGAAGATCCCCACCATGGACTCCTCTGTTTCGGCGGTCACCAAGCGCACCACCATCCCTGTGGTGGGATCGACGGCTCTGAAGGATGGACAGGACCACAAGCTCGAGGCCCATATGAAACGTATTTTTGAAGTCCTGGCTCTGGGGGTCTGAGCGACTATCTGCAGCAGTCTCATGCAGCGGGCAGGTCTCAGGTGGATTCAACAATTACTCAGCACCCAGGACCTCCCGCCTGCAGAGGCGGAGCAAGCTGAACGTCTGGAAGCCGTCATCGTTTATGGGGCTGATGCACTCTACGACCTCCTCTGCGTCCAGGCGAAGGCGATGGCCTCCGTGGTATCCACTAGACTCCTCCTCTGGCTGCGCAATTGGTCGGCCGACCCTTCCTCCAAGGCACGGCTAGGCACGTTGCCCTTCAAAAGGTAAGTTGCTCTTTGGAGAGGACCTTGAGAAGCTTATTGATTCCTTGGGGGAAAATAAGGTTCATAAGCTTCCGGAGGACCATCCGAAACAATCACGCTCCTTTACACCCTCCCGTCCTCGTTTCTGGGGACAGAGGAGGTATACGCCCCGTGGACGAGGTGGCTTCTCCAGGGGTTATTCTTTGTCTCAATCTTGGTCGCAGCCCTTTCGTGGGCGTTGCTCCTTTCGCGAGGGCCAGTCCCAGCACACCACCCCTAAGCCTGCCACACAATGAAGTTGTCGACCCATTCCTCTGTCCCTTTTCTGGGCAGTCGCCTCTCTCTGTTCTTTGAGGAATGGGTCAAGATCACGTCGGACCAGTGGGTCCTCGACATTGTCAGACGGTTACGCCTTTGAGCTTTTTCGCGACCTACCAGATCTCTTTGTATTCTCCCCCTGCAGTCGGCTCAAGCAGGAAGCGGTAGAGCAAACCCTCGTCAGACTATTGAGTCTGGGCGCAGTTGTCCCGGTTCCGAAAGCGGAGCTTGGCACAGGCCAGTATTCTATTTACTTTGTGGTTCCCAAGATGGATGGGGCTTTTCGGCCAATCTTAGACCTCAAGCAGGTCAACCGGGCCCTCAAGATCCCACATTTTCGCATGGAAACCTTGCTAGCGGTCATCGCAGTGGTTCGCCCCGGAGATTTCCTCGCCTCGCTCGATTTGACAGAGGTGTACTTCCATATTCCGATTCACCGCGATTACCAGAAGTATCTTCGCTTCCACATCCTCAGCCGGGATTTCCAGTTTCGGGCGCTGCCTTTCGGCCTCGTAACCGCACCTCGCACCTTCACCAAGGTCATGGTGGTGGTGGTGGCAGCGGCCCTTCGCCAGGAAGGAATCCTAGTCCACCCCTAACTGGACGACTGGCTTGTAAGAGCTAAGTCGAAGACTCTTTGCAGACAGGCAGTGGATCGGGGATTAGCTCTCCTCGCGTCTCTCGGGTGGATAGTGAATTTTTCCAAGAGCAACCTTCAGCCCTCCCAGGAGTTAGAGTTCCTGGGAGCCCATTTCGACACTCGAGTGGGTAAGGTCGTCTTGTCTCGAGCGCGGGCCTTCAAGTTGATCGACCAGATTCGGAATCTGCTCTCGCTGCCTCTTCCAATGGCCTGGGACTACCTGCAGGTCTTAGGGTCCATGGCTTCCTCCATCGACCTAGTTCCCTGGGCTTTTGCTCATATGCGACCATTTCGGAAAGCTTTGCTATCCCGTTGGCAGCCGGTGTCGGAACAGTTTCACATAGTCCTCCCACTTTTGGACTCTACCGTCACCGCCTTGCAGTAGTGGCTTTCGCTTCCTCATCTTCTCCGGGGGATGCCCCTTCAAGCTCCACAGTGGAGTGGAGATGGTGCATGGAATATAGAATTGAATGACATCTGACTTGCCTCTGCACCCCATGTATTTACAAAGTGTCTAGCCGTGGCAGAGGCCCATCTACGCAAGAAACACATACATATCTGACTGACTCATCAAGAGCCAATCCAAACAAGGAGCTCTCGATGCCCTCAAACTCACTATCAATCTACTGCACTCATTGGGATTTCTCATCAACTACTAAAAATCCCACCTGACCTCCATCTCACCTCCTGAATTTCATCGGAGCAGATTTGGACACCACAGTGGCGAAGGCCTTCCTGCCCAACGACCGCGCAGACACGCTCTCCCAACTAGCTGTATCTCTGCGCACAAAAAAGATAACAGCCTCAGCCCATCAATTCCTAATGTTGCTGGTCCACAAGGCTTCCACGGTCCACGTCACTCCGATGGCCAGGCTGGCCATGAGAATAACTCAATGGACTTTGAAAACTCAGTGGATCCAAGTAACCCACCAGTTATGTTTCTCGCTTCTCTGGTGGACGAACAAAGACAACTTGCTAATAGATCTACCTTTTCAGCAACCAGTTCCTTGGGCTGGGGAGGTCATGTGAACAATCTTCAAACTCAAGGTACTTGGGCACAGCTCAAAGCAACGTTTCAGATCAATTTCTTAGAGCTTCGAACTATACGTTATGCTCTATATGCATTCAAGGACTGCCTTTCATACAAGACTGTTCTCATACAAACAGACAACACAGTTGCAATGTGGTACTTAAACAAGCAGGGCGGCACAGGCTCTTATCTCCTCTGCCAAGAAGCCACGCAGATCTGGGACTGGGCCCTTGCGCACTCCATGTATCTCCGGGTAATCTGGCAGGCATACAGAACGTAGTAGCAGATCACCTCAGCCGATAGGTCCATCCCCATGAGTGGTCTCTGGATCCTGTGGTAACGACCTGAATCTTCCAACGCTGGGGTCAACCAACACTAGACCTCTTTGCATCTGAACTGAATCACAAAGTGGACAGATTCTGCTTCCTGCACAGGCAACAAAACAAGTTAACCATGGATGCCTTCGCTCACCCCTGGAACACAGGCCTCCTATATGCGTATCCCCCGATACCGCTAATAGCCAAAACTCTCGTGAAACTACAACAGGACAAAGGGTCAATGATACTCATTGCCCCGTATTGGCCTCGACAAGTATGGTTTCCCATGCTTCTTGACCTCTCAGAGAACCCATTCGCCGGGGCACAGCCCCCACTTTCATAACTCAGAACCAAGGCAGGTTACGCCATCCGAACCTTCAGACCCTATCCCTCACAGCCTGGATGTTGAAAGCTTGATCCTCCAACTGCTCAACCTTTCAACTAATGTCTCTCAAGTGCTTGTAGCCTCACGAAAGCCTTCCACATGAAAATCCTGTCGTTATAAGTTGAATAGATTTACCATATGGTGCACGCAAAAAGGTATCAACCCCTTTTCCTGCCCCACTCCGTCTCTATTAGACTATCTCTGGCACCTTTCAGACTCTGGTCTCCAGACTTCCTCGGTGAGGGTACACCTAAGTGCTATCTCAGCCTACCACAAAGGAGTTGAGGGGTGCCCCGGTAACAGCACAACCCCTTGTGAGTAGATTTATGATTTAGGGAATTAACAAGTTAAACCTGGCACAGTATGAACCGGTTTATCACATTTACGCAAAGCACAGCTAATCCTTGTAGCTGATAACTGGGAAACCCAAGAGCAGTGAATTACAGGAAGGTGTTCTGGATATCCCAAAGCCTTGGTCTGGCTTGGGACAGACGCAGAGGGGTGAGGGCGAGGCTGATGTTGGGTTTAAATACGGGAGTTTCTCTGCTTCTCTTGCCAGCTGCACAGAAGGGGTGAGCCGGCAGCTGCTACTTCACAGCATGATATTGTGTTCATTAAATGCAGGCAGCACTTTTCTCTCTCTGACCGGCATCTTCTGCTCAGATGCTCTGCCTTTTCCCGCTGCTGTCTGGGGGGGCGACTGCAGTCCTCGAGTGCCACCGAGAGGTCTTCAGGATGTGCATGCACTGCCCCCACTGCATGCAGATCTCTGTCCTGCATATTCATTATGGCACGTAAGGACCAGAAGAGGACAGGAGATGTGTACGCATGCGCTGCTCCTCGCACAGCGGCTCTGGGGCAGCAGGAAGTGACCTAACCTGTTACTCTAGTCAGGGTGACGGAGGAAAGAGGTGAAATGAAGGGGCTGAGTGCTCCTCGCTCCCCCACTACCAGCTTGCAAACGTGATGGGAAGAGCTGTGAGACTTGCAATGGCTGTGACTGCTGCTTTCTGTCCCTGCTGAGCTCTGCTTTCATTGGTCCCTTCCTCTGTCTGCTTCTCCTCCTTTTTTCTGTACCAGTAGCATTGCTGGTCCTGAATTCCTTCTTCTGACTGCTTGAGTTTCTTGCAGGCTCGATCCTCAGGATCCCTTTGCTGCTGGTGGAGCAGACCTGGATCCCTTTGGGTGAGTATAGGCACAGGACGGCCGGGGCGGGCGGGAGGAGGCACAGGACGGCCGGGGCGGGCGGGAGGAGGCACAGGACGGCCGGGGCAGGCGGGAGGAGGCACGGGGCGGGAGGAGGCAGGGGATGTCTGGGGCGGGAGGAAGCAGGGGACGGCCGGGGCGGGTGGGAGGAGGCACGCGGCGGGAGGAGGCAGGGGACGGCCGGGGCGGGCGGGAGGAGGCAGGGACGGCCGGGGCGGGCGGAAGGAGGCACGGGATGGCCGGGGCGGGGCGGGAGGAGGCATGGGGCGGGAGGAGGCAGGGGACGGCCGGGGCGGGCGGAAGGAGGCACAGGACGGCCGGGGCGGGCGGGGGGAGGCACGGGGCGGGCGGGAGGAGGCACGGGACGGCCGGGGCGGGAGGAGGCGGCACAGCACTGCATCCATGTCTTTCATTTGCTCTCTCCTCCTCCTCCTCCTAGACCTCGCGGTGGAGGGATGATGGTGGATCCCCTGAGATCTGGCTTCCCGCGAGCTGGTTTCGATCCCTCTTCGGGAATACCGGGCCGTCTCCCCCCAGGAGCAGTGCCACCTGGAGCCAGATTCGACCCATTTGGACCTGTAGGTTCAGGTCGTCCAGGGTGAGTGAGCGAGGGCATAGGAGGATGAATTTATCAGCATTGCACATCCCCTCTCTTCCCAGAGTTCATTTCTAGGCAAATTACAATAAATTTAAATAAGCAGAGAGATTAGAACAGCTTGGGGTCAAATCTGAATTTGCAAGTGAGGCCGCGTTGGGATGAAGGAGAGGAAATCACATTTGTGAATCGTTTCAGGACCCACTTGGGTCCCGTGGAGACCCTCGTTGGGTGGAAGGAGGGCATCGTAGGGGCGGCTCGAGTTCTCTTCCTGAGCTTGAGGTGGCCTGGCTCCAAGGGCGGGGCCGGGGTGGGGCCGCGGGGCCAGGGTGGGGCCGTGTCCCCCAGGGCGGGGTTGGGGGCGGGGCCGCGACCCCCCCCAGGGCGGGGTTGGGGGCGGGGCCGCGACCCCCCCCAGGGCGGGGTTGGGGGCGGGGCCGCGACCCCCCCAGGGCGGGGTTGGGGGCGGGGCCGCGACCCCCCAAGGCGGAGCTGGGGTGGGGCCGCGTCCCGCCTGAAGACTGAATTGCTTGGGGGAGGCTTGGTGAGGTCTCTGGGCCGGGCCTGCTTCTGGCTTCAGCACTGTGCACGTTTGATGTTCTGCAGAGCGGGAGGCTCCTTTCATTCTGCCTCGCCCAGCGCTGCCCTTCTCAGCTGCTCTGAGGCCCCTGCCAGCCTGGTCTTTATTTTACAAAATCTTTCGTCCGCTTGCATCCCGAGTGCATGGGGGATTACATAAGAGCAGATTAGAAATACAGCGAGCCAGAGCTGGGCCCCAGACTGCGTTCCTGATGGTATGGGGTGGTCCCGGAGAATACACGGCGCTGCCCCGCCCGGGCCGGCGCCAGTTACCCCTCCTGTGCAGGGGGCCTAACTCTCAGGATAGCGAGAATCCTAAGGGTTTCTCCTCCGCGGGCCCTGCCATAGCTTGGACTTGTAATCGGTGCTGGTTCTCCTCCCAGGAAATGATTAAATATCCGAGATGCAGCGGGTGCCTCCCCCCTCCCCCCTTTATAACTTTTATAGACCGAGGTTGAATTACCAGGATTAATTATCCCTTCGGTTTACATTACAACCTGCAAAAATAACAGAGACACAGTCTTCTTTTATAATGCACAGGGTAGAAATAACCTGGAAAAATATAATCTGGATAAACGTAAAATATAAGATGTGTGAAGCAGGTAAAGAGAATTGGATTTGTATCGGGGAAATAGAGTGAAGGGGGGGACTATGCAGGTTCTCGTGAAGCGGATCAGAACTAAGGCTAAGGTGAGTGCTTATGGGAAGGTTTCTCTCCTTTCATTTTCTCCTGCCCTCCTCGTCCATTCTCTTCTCGGCCCCTCGGGGATCCTGGGACTGAGCCCGTGCCCCTCCTCCTTCTCGCCAGCTGGGGCCTTGCTTTCTGCTGCTGGTGAGGGCCCTGCAGCCTTCGTGAGGGCGAGGCCATTCTTCTTCATGGCCCAAGCTGGACCTTAGCTTTCTGCTGTAAATATGAATGAATTCTCTGCCATTTTTCTGACTGTGCCCCTGTTTTCATTGCAGCCCTGATCCGGACCACCTGCCCCCGCCAGGCTATGATGATATGTTTATGTGAGGACTCGCGCGGCCCAGCTCCTCTGTGCAAGGGACCGGGACGGCCTGGCTGGGACTCTCTGTGACATCTCTGCAAGAAGCAGCAGAGGAGGCTGGGACTGGGGCAGGAGCAGCGGGAGGGCTTGGCTGGGACTCTCTGTGACATCTCTGCACGAAGCAGCAGAGGAGGCTGGGACTGGGGCAGGAGCAGCGGGAGGGCTTGGCTGGGACTCTCTGTGGGACTCTCTGTGACATCTCTGCACGAAGCAGCAGAGGAGGCTGGGACTGGGGCAGGAGCAGCGGGAGGGCTTGGCTGGGACTCTCTGTGACATCTCTGCACGATGCAGCAGAGGAGGCTGGGACTGGGGCAGGAGCAGCGGGAGGGCTTGGCTGGGACTCTCTGTGACATCTCTGCAAGAACCAGCAGAGGAGGCTGGGACTGGGGCAGGAGCAGCGGGAGGGCTTGGCTGGGACTCTCTGTGGGACTCTGCATCTCTGCAAGAAGCAGCAGAGGAGGCTGGGACTGGGGCAGGAGCAGCGGGAGGGCTTGGCTGGGACTCTCTGTGGGACTCTGCATCTCTGCAAGAAGCAGCAGAGGAGGCTGGGACTGGGGCAGGAGCAGCGGGAGGGCTTGGCTGGGACTCTCTGTGGGACTCTGCATCTCTGCAAGAAGCAGCAGAGGAGGCTGGGACTGGGGCAGGAGCAGCGGGAGGGCTTGGCCACCTCAGCAGTGCTTCAGAGCTTCCTGGTAGCAATGGGGGGAGGGGGCTTTTGTGAGCTCCCTCCAGGAGCAGCCTCAGAGAAGCCCCACTTCCTCCCCCCCCCCCCCCCCCCCGCAGCCTGTACCAACAATCCCTGGACCCTCGCCCGCTCTGCCAGAGTCGCAGGCTTTCTCCTTGCGCTGGACTGGAAGTGACTCGCTGTGGCTTTCTTAGCTCTGCTCCAGCGCTGCGTCCTGGGCCCTTTCAGTCTGCCTTGTGTCTTTTCTCTCTGGTTTGGCCTTTGCCCTTCCGCTAGCCCCCACCTATCCCTGAGAGCCCAGTACAGGTGATTACAAGCCCCCCCCCCCGCCTTTGCTGCAGTCGGGCGAGCCAGAGAGAATGTTTTTTCATTTTTCACTGCGCTGTAACAAATCTTTCCCTCTGCAGCTGCCGCCTCTTGTGTGTTTGTCACCTGGCTGAGGGCTTCCGTCTCTGGCTGCATTAATGGTGGGAGACGCTGGCGCGTGGAAGGCGGGTTGTGTTGCGTTTTCATTGCAGGAAACAGAAGACCTGTTTAGAATATTTTTTCATTTTCTGAATTTTGCTGCAGCCTTAGTTTCTGACATTAAATAAGGAGAAAGTGGCTTGAATTGTGTGCATTGTGCAGAGTCCTCTGTGTAACTTCTTACAGGCGGGGAGGAGGAGCAGAGGGTGGTGGTGAAGCCTCCCGGGCAAGGCAGAGCGAGCACAAATCTTCAGGAGGGACGCGGTCAGAGCCGCAGCCAGGGAACGACCTCTTCCTTTCCAATATGAACCTTTTTATTTTAACTCTCTTCCGGGCAGTGGGGCAGCTCCTCTTGGCCTCTCTCAGCTTGGGACTGATTGCAGCCGTAGGTGCAGGGTGGCTCCTCGTGCACCTGACCTTGTAGCCAGGATTTTTAACCTCTCTTCCCATTTACACGATAAAGCCTGCAGTCCTCTTTCTATCTAGTGCAAGTGGCAGGACCCCCAATTCTTATTCTTTCAGCTGAGCCCAGTGCTCCTCTAGCCTGCTCTGTGCCATGAGTGCTACCCTCCTCCTCTCTGCAGGAATACTGTGTAAGGACGAGGGCATTGCTGAGGAGCCAGCACAAGGCGGCCCTGGATTGTAACTACTGGAGGACAGAGCGAGGATGGGGAGGGCCTGCAGGGTGACCCAGAATAAACCTGGGAATGCGCCAAGCAGCTTAGCCTGGACGAAAAATCTCCCAGCACTGGGTACAGAGCGGAGACGCCAAAGCCATCCTTCCCTTCTACCACTTGTCAGAAACACGAAACGACCGCAGTGCTGGCTTGATGTGCATTCAGGGTCATATTCAAAGGCATCGTCATCCGGATAACGGCCACGTTTTGGATAAGGGAGAGGTGTTTCGTGCCGGGGGGAGCTGAGAATGTATTTCTGGACAGCTTTAACTGACCCCCACCCCCCCAAATACTGAGGAAGGCCTTGCTCCCCACGCGTCCCCTTACCCCAGGGCGAGGCTTGGCGCAGGCGCCCGGCATTGTGCTGACAGTGGATTTGGGGGGCTCTAGGCCTACAATGATTTGTAACTAATTTGGGGAGCTCGGGCCCGTGGGAGGATCAGCTCCTGGCTGTGGGTAAGGGGTTCTGGGGGGGGCAGGCTGGGACTGATTACTTGATTTGCCGGTTTGGGGTATAGGCCTGCAGTGTTTTCTTGCTATTTGGGGGAGGGGGCTCACATGTTTCGGGGGTGAGAGTGCTTGCTCCCTGCTTATCTGGAGTTGTCACAGAACCGGCTGCATTCTCTGTACCTGAATAACTTTAAACCTAACCACAAATATTGAAAGAGCCGGGAAGTCCTACCTGGATAATTATTTGAGCCGAGTTATCCCACTGATTGTCCCTAATAAATGTTGGGGGTTTTTTTTGGTAAATTGACTAATTATGTTCCCCTTTGGCGCGGCCCCAGCAGCTGCTCCCCCAGTAACCCAGCAAATGACAGCAGAGCCTTCCCGGTCTCTTCTGCTGTGATTCCCAAAGCTGCTTCCGCTCGGGGTTTTGGGATCCGTGCAGTGAATGTGTCTGGGAGAGATTTTCTTGCACTGTCTGCAGGGTATGCAGATTTATCTCATGCAGACTCTGCACTATCCCTTGGGCCTGGTGAACTTCCCCTCAGCACAGTCGGGCGGTTCCATGGTTGACCCGGGCTTCTCTGCCATTACTGGGTACCGGTTATGCTCTGAGCTGGAAGGCCCTCATAACCACCTCCTGCAGCAATTTCCTCTCAGCCCTGAATAATCCCAATCCTGGGGGAGCAGTGAGAGGAGAGGATCATCCTGCTGGTGGCTGAAGAGGATCAGTAAGTATAGCTTTGGGAAATTTTAGGACTGAAAACGTTTGAGAGAGAGGTGAAAAAGTAAGGCATATTCTTTAGTGTGTGTCTGTGCGCCGATAACAAAAAATCAAGCCAAGAGAAGGTAACTCTAGTATCTCTTTATTTATTTATTTATTAAACATTTCTTTTATACCGATATCCGTTCGCACATCGTATTGGTTCACAGTGAACAAAAAACCATTGGGCAGTGCCCGTACATATAACAGATAATATAATATAATATGATGAACTAGGCAACATATAAATGTTTGGGAGGAGCCCTTACATATAACAGGCATCAATGGGTAGATGCTATGGAATATAACTATAACTATATACATGAAAGTACAAAATCCTCAGACATAAAGGCGTTCATACCAAGATATCAGTATAACATTCAGAGGGGGGGTTTATGTAATAGGGGGTGAGATGGAGTAGGCTTGCTGAAAGAGCCAGGTTTTAAGTTTCTTTTTGAAAGTGGGGGTATAGGTCTCTTTCCCTCCTTTCTACCCCAACTCCTGTCCACCCCTTTGATTTATAGAAAGGGGATACTTAAACATACAAAAATCAGGATTTTATCTAAAACACAGGATTCCTTTTGGCACTAGCAAGAGTTTAATTATCCCCTTATAAGTCACTACCAGATTAATAGTGAATTACCAATAAATGTAAAGGACCCTAATTGTACGCATTCCTACTTCCTTAGCCACCTAAACTTAACTAGGAGCTCAACAAAATTAAGATGAAGGCAGCAGTCCAGCAGCAAAAGGGGGGACCTTCCAGTCTTCTGCATCGAATGTCACATGTATGATTTTTTTTTTTTTTTACCTGCCGGTAGGAGGTTGTACTTTTGAATGAGTCCAATCTTTGGAGGATAGAGTGGCAGATGTGGAGGAACTGAGGCAGACATAGAGGTTTATAGATGAGATTGCCAGGGACATAGTAGCAAACTCCCAACTCCAGTCTGGCAGCCCTGGTACTGCCTGGGAGGAGGAAGGTCTCATGACCGGAGAGCATCAACCTGGTGCAGCAGGAAAGGATCCTGTAGCAAGGACCTGCTCTCTAGGTGGTGCATTTTCCTCTCGCACCGAGGATGTCTCTCCCAGGGCTACTGCCCAGGAGGGAAGGGTTAGGTCGGCCGTCATAGTTGGTGATTCGATTATTAGGAATGTAGATAGCTGGGTGGCTGGTGGGCGTGAGGATCGCCTGGTAACTTGCCTACCTGGTGCGAAGGTGGCGGACCTCACGCGTCACCTAGATAGGATTTTAGACAGTGCTGGGGAGGAGCCGGCTGTCGTGGTACATGTGGGCACCAACGACATAGGAAAATGTGGGAGGGAGGTTCTGGAAGCCAAATTTAGGCTCTTAGGTAGAAAGATTAAATCCAGACCCTCCAGGGTAGCATTCTCTGAAATGCTCCCTGCTCCACGCGCAGGTCCCCAGAGGCAGGCAGAGCTCCGGAGTCTCAATGCGTGGATGAGACGATGGTGCAAGGAAGAGGGATTCAGTTTTGTTAGGAACTGGGGAAACCTTTGGGGAAGGGGGAGTCTCTTCCGAAGGGATGGGCTCCACCTTAACCAGGGTGGAACCAGACTGCTGGCGCTAACCTTTAAAAAGGAGATAGAGCAGCTTTTAAACTAGAACAAAGGGGAAAGCCGACAGTTGCTCAGCAGCGCATGGTTCGGAGAGAGGTATCTTCAAAGCATACTAATGATGCATTAGAATTAGGGCATCCCGACAGTGAGGTTCCAATAATAAGAAAAGTAGTCCAAGTGCCTGTAACTAAAAACTCACCTGAGCTAAAAAATTCTAACTTATCCCTATCAATTAAAAAGCAGAATGAAAATACAAACAAAAAACAAACTTTGAAATGTTTGTATGCTAATGCCAGAAGTCTAAGAAGTAAGATGGGAGAATTAGAATGTATAGCAGTGAATGATGACATAGACTTAATTGGCATCTCAGAGACATGGTGGAAGGAGGATAACCAATGGGACAGTGCTATACCGGGGTACAAATTATATCGCAGTGACAGAGAGGAGCACCTGGGAGGCGGTGTGGTGCTTTATGTCCGGGATGGCATAGAGTCCAACAGGATAAACATCCTGCATGAGACTAAATACAAAATTGAATCTTTATGGGTAGAAATCCCTTGTGTATCAGGGAAGACTACAGTGATAGGGGTATACTACCGTCCACCTGGTCAAGATGGTGAGACTGACAGTGAAATGCTAAGAGAAATTAGGGAAGCTAACCAAATTGGTAGTGCGGTAATAATGGGAGACTTCAATTACCCTAATATTGACTGGGTAAATGTATCATCGGGTCACGCTAGAGAGATAACATTCCTGGATGGAATACATGATAGCTTTATGGAGCAATTGGTTCAGGAACCGACGAGAGAGGGAGCAATTTTAGATCTAATTCTCAGTGGAGCACAGGACTTGGTGAGAGAGGTAACGGTGGTGGGGCCGCTTGGCAATAGTGATCATAATATGATCAAATTTGAATTAACGACTGGAAGGGGGACAGTAAGCAAATCCAAGGCTCTCGTGCTAAACTTTCAAAAGGGAAACTTTGATAAAATGAGGAAAACACTGAAAGGTGCAGCTGCAAAGGTTAAAAGGTAAGAAGCACAGTCCAGATGTATTCCTCGCATTAAGAAAGGAGGAAAGAAGGCAAAATGATTACTGGCGTTAAAAGGGGAGGTGAATGAAGATCTTTTGGCTAAAATAGCTTCTTTCACCTCCCCTTTTAACCATGCCGGTAATCGTTTTGCCTTCTTTCCACCTTTCTTAATGTGTGGAATATATCTGGACTGTGCTTCTAGAATGGTATTTTTTAACAATGTCCATGCCTCTTGGACATTTTTTACTTTTGTAGCTGCTCCTTTCAGTTTTTTTCTAACAATTTTTCTCTTTTTATCAAAGTTTCCCTTTTGAAAGTTTAGCACGAGAGGAGTGGATTTGCTTACTGTCCCCCTTCCAGTCATTAATTCAAATTTGATCATATTATGATCACTATTGCCAAGCGGCCCCACCACCGTTACCTCTCTCACCAAGTCCTGTGCTCCACTGAGAATTAGATCTAAAATAGCTCCCTCTCTCGTCGGTTCCTGAACCAATTGCTCCATAAAGCTATCATTTATTCCATCCAGGAACGTTATCTCTCTAGAGTGACCCGATGATACATTTACCCAGTCAATAGTGGGGTAATTGAAGTCTCCCATTATTACTGCACTACCAATTTGGTTAGCTTCCCTAATTTCTCTTAGCATTTCACTGTCCATCTCACCATTTATTTATTTATTTATTTAAAGAATTTTTATATACCGGGGCACGTAGCAAAACATCACCTCGGTTCACAGTGTAACATAACATAGCAAATAGCTTTACAATGAATATAAATAACGGTTCACAATATAAAATGATATAGTAGCAGGCTTTACAAAAGATTATTATCTGCTTGTAAACTATATACAAGAGACTGAAAATTAACTATATACAAGGGAGGATGCAGTCAAATTTGACTGATAACATGGGCAACAGTAAAGGTTTGGGGAGGAGGGGGGTGGCGGAGAGGTAGGGTGAGCTGAAGGGAATATGGAAGTCGGAGGAGGAGGGAGATGAGAAGGCGGGTAGATGCGGAAAGTGTATTAGTAAGTTTGGATCAGGTAGGGGGGTAGAGTTGTAGATGTGGATGGTAGTCAACCATCTTGAACAGGATGGGTAATGAAATGCTAAGAGAACGTCTGTTCTTAACTGTTGCAAAGATGGTTGCCTCTCTTTTCTTGCCTTGGGGACGGGTGCCGCCTCAGATCCCTGCTGGTGCATTACACTGCCTCTGTGTGTGCTGCTAAGAACCACACCCTCCAGTGATATTTTGGAAGACTGCATAAAAAAAAAATCTAACATTTGGAATCTTGCAGGATCTCTAGATCAAGATGTTTTTAGTTAAAAATGGCATTTTGTGGGAAAAAAAGGTCCTGGAAAAAAAAAGCTAAGCAGCATGGGGTGGGGCCCTCTCCGTATCTAAGAGCTGAGGGCTAAGGGAAAAGCTGCATTCCTGGAGCCAGGAAGGAAGCCCGGTGCCGTGTGCCTAAGATCCCAACGCTGCTCCCGAGGAGTCAGGAAGGAAGCCCTGTGCTGTGCCTAAGATCCCAACGCTGCTCCCGAGGAGTCAGGAAGGAAGCCCTGTGCTGTGCCTAAGATCCCAACGCTGCTCCCGAGGAGTCAGGAAGGAAGCCCTGTGCTGTGCCTAAGATCCCAACGCTGCTCCCGAGGAGCCAGGAAGGAAGCCCTGTGCTGTGCCTAAGATCCCAGCGCTGCTCCCGAGGAGCCAGGAAGGAAGCCCTGTGCTGTGCCTAAGATCCCAACGCTGCTCCCGAGGAGCCAGGAAGGAAGCCCTGTGCTGTGCCTAAGATCCCAACGCTGCTCCCGAGGAGCCAGGAAGGAAGCCCTGTGCTGTGCCTAAGATCCCAGCGCTGCTCCCGAGGAGCCAGGAAGGAAGCCCTGTGCTGTGCCTAAGATCCCAACGCTGCTCCCGAGGAGCCAGGAAGGAAGCCCTGTGCTGTGCCTAAGATCCCAGCGCTGCTCCCGAGGAGCCAGGAAGGAAGCCCTGTGCTGGTGCCTAAGATCCCAGCGCTGCTCCCGAGGAGTCAGGAAGGAAGCCCTGTGCTGTGCCTAAGATCCCAACGCTGCTCCCGAGGAGCCAGGAAGGAAGCCCTGTGCTGTGCCTAAGATCCCAGCGCTGCTCCCGAGGAGCCAGGAAGGAAGCCCTGTGCTGTGCCTAAGATCCCAGCGCTGCTCCCGAGGAGCCAGGAAGGAAGCCCTGTGCTGTGCCTAAGATCCCAACGCTGCTCCCAAGGAGCCAGGAAGGAAGCCCTGTGCTGGTGCCTGAGATCCCAGCGCTGCTCCCGAGGAGCCAGGAAGGAAGCCCTGTGCTGTGCCTAAGATCCCAACGCTGCTCCCGAGGAGTCAGGAGGGAAGCCCTGTGCTGTGCCTAAGATCCCAACGCTGCTCCCGAGGAGTCAGGAAGGAAGCCCTGTGCTGTGCCTAAGATCCCAACGCTGCTCCCGAGGAGCCAGGAAGGAAGCCCTGTGCTGTGCCTAAGATCCCAACGCTGCTCCCGAGGAGCCAGGAAGGAAGCCCTGTGCTGTGCCTAAGATCCCAGCGCTGCTCCCGAGGAGCCAGGAAGGAAGCCCTGTGCTGTGCCTAAGATCCCAACGCTGCTCCCGAGGAGCCAGGAAGGAAGCCCTGTGCTGTGCCTAAGATCCCAGCGCTGCTCCCGAGGAGCCAGGAAGGAAGCCCTGTGCTGTGCCTAAGATCCCAGCGCTGCCCCCGAGGAGCCAGGAAGGAAGCCCTGTGCTGTGCCTAAGATCCCAGCGCTGCTCCCGAGGAGCCAGGAAGGAAGCCCTGTGCTGTGCCTAAGATCCCAGCGCTGCTCCCGAGGAGCCAGGAAGGAAGCCCTGTGCTGTGCCTAAGATCCCAGCGCTGCCCCCAAGGAGCCAGGAAGGAAGCCCTGTGCTGTGCCTAAGATCCCAGCGCTGCTCCCGAGGAGCCAGGAAGGAAGCCCTGTGCTGTGCCTAAGATCCCAGCGCTGCCCCCGAGGAGCCAGGAAGGGAGCCCTGTGCTGGTGCCTAAGATCCCAACGCTGCTCCCGAGGAGCCAGGAAGGAAGCCCTGTGCTGGTGCCTAAGATCCCAGCGCTGCTCCCGAGGAGCCAGGAAGGAAGCCCTGTGCTGTGCCTAAGATCCCAGCGCTACTCCCGAGGAGCCAGGAAGGAAGCCCTGTGCTGGTGCCTAAGATCCCAACGCTGCCCCCAAGGAGCCAGGAAGGAAGCCCTGTGCTGTGCCTAAGATCCCAGCGCTGCTCCCGAGGAGCCAGGAAGGAAGCCCTGTGCTGTGCCTAAGATCCCAACGCTGCCCCCGAGGAGCCAGGAAGGAAGCCCTGTGCTGTGCCTAAGATCCCAGCGCTGCTCCCGAGGAGCCAGGAAGGAAGCCCTGTGCTGGTGCTTAAGATCCCAACGCTGCTCCCGAGGAGCCAGGAAGGAAGCCCTGTGCTGGTGCCTAAGATCCCAGCGCTGCTTCCGAGGAGCCAGGAAGGAAGCCCTGTGCTGTGCCTAAGATCCCAACGCTGCTCCCGAGGAGCCAGGAAGGAAGCCCTGTGCTGTGCCTAAGATCCCAGCGCTGCCCCCGAGGAGCCAGGAAGGAAGCCCTGTGCTGGTGCCTAAGATCCCAGCGCTGCTCCCGAGGAGTCAGGAAGGAAGCCCTGTGCTGTGCCTAAGATCCCAACGCTGCTCCCGAGGAGCCAGGAAGGAAGCCCTGTGCTGTGCCTAAGATCCCAGCGCTGCTCCCGAGGAGCCAGGAAGGAAGCCCTGTGCTGTGCCTAAGATCCCAGCGCTGCTCCCGAGGAGCCAGGAAGGAAGCCCTGTGCTGTGCCTAAGATCCCAACGCTGCTCCCGAGGAGTCAGGAAGGAAGCCCTGTGCTGGTGCCTGAGATCCCAGCGCTGCTCCCGAGGAGCCAGGAAGGAAGCCCTGTGCTGTGCCTAAGATCCCAACGCTGCTCCCGAGGAGTCAGGAAGGAAGCCCTGTGCTGTGCCTAAGATCCCAACGCTGCTCCCGAGGAGCCAGGAAGGAAGCCCTGTGCTGTGCCTAAGATCCCAACGCTGCTCCCGAGGAGCCAGGAAGGAAGCCCTGTGCTGTGCCTAAGATCCCAACGCTGCTCCCGAGGAGCCAGGAAGGAAGCCCTGTGCTGTGCCTAAGATCCCAGCGCTGCTCCCGAGGAGCCAGGAAGGAAGCCCTGTGCTGTGCCTAAGATCCCAATGCTGCTCCCGAGGAGCCAGGAAGGAAGCCCTGTGCTGTGCCTGAGATCCCAGCGCTGCCCCCGAGGAGCCAGGAAGGAAGCCCTGTGCTGTGCCTAAGATCCCAGCGCTGCTCCCGAGGAGCCAGGAAGGAAGCCCTGTGCTGTGCCTAAGATCCCAGCGCTGCTCCCGAGGAGCCAGGAAGGAAGCCCTGTGCTGTGCCTAAGATCCCAGCGCTGCTCCCGAGGAGCCAGGAAGGAAGCCCTGTGCTGTGCCTAAGATCCCAGCGCTGCTCCCGAGGAGCCAGGAAGGAAGCCCTGTGCTGTGCCTAAGATCCCAGCGCTGCCCCCAAGGAGCCAGGAAGGAAGCCCTGTGCTGTGCCTAAGATCCCAGCGCTGCTCCCGAGGAGCCAGGAAGGAAGCCCTGTGCTGTGCCTAAGATCCCAGCGCTGCTCCCGAGGAGCCAGGAAGGAAGCCCTGTGCTGGTGCTTAAGATCCCAACGCTGCTCCCGAGGAGCCAGGAAGGAAGCCCTGTGCTGGTGCCTAAGATCCCAGCGCTGCTTCCGAGGAGCCAGGAAGGAAGCCCTGTGCTGTGCCTAAGATCCCAGCGCTACTCCCGAGGAGCCAGGAAGGAAGCCCTGTGCTGGTGCCTAAGATCCCAACGCTGCCCCCAAGGAGCCAGGAAGGAAGCCCTGTGCTGTGCCTAAGATCCCAGCGCTGCTCCCGAGGAGCCAGGAAGGAAGCCCTGTGCTGTGCCTAAGATCCCAACGCTGCCCCCGAGGAGCCAGGAAGGAAGCCCTGTGCTGTGCCTAAGATCCCAGCGCTGCTCCCGAGGAGCCAGGAAGGAAGCCCTGTGCTGGTGCTTAAGATCCCAACGCTGCTCCCGAGGAGCCAGGAAGGAAGCCCTGTGCTGGTGCCTAAGATCCCAGCGCTGCTTCCGAGGAGCCAGGAAGGAAGCCCTGTGCTGTGCCTAAGATCCCAGCGCTGCTCCCGAGGAGCCAGGAAGGAAGCCCTGTGCTGGTGCCTAAGATCCCAACGCTGCCCCCGAGGAGCCAGGAAGGAAGCCCTGTGCTGGTGCCTAAGATCCCAAGGAGCCAGGAAGGAAGCCCTGTGCTGGTGCCTAAGATCCCAACACTGCCCCCGAGGAGCCAGGAAGGAAGCCCTGTGCTGGTGCCTAAGATCCCAAGGAGCCAGGAAGGAAGCCCTGTGCTGGTGCCTAAGATCCCAGCGCTGCCCCCAAGGAGCCAGGAAGGAAGCCCTGTGCTGTGCCTAAGATCCCAGCGCTGCCCCCAAGGAGCCAGGAAGGAAGCCCTGTGCTGTGCCTAAGATCCCAGCGCTGCTCCCGAGGAGCAAGGAAGGAGGCCCTGTGCTGTGCCTAAGATCCCAGCGCTGCTCCCGAGGAGCCAGGAAGGAAGCCCTGTGCTGTGCCTAAGATCCCAGCGCTGCCCCCAAGGAGCCAGGAAGGAAGCCCTGTGCTGTGCCTAAGATCCCAGCGCTGCTCCCGAGGAGCCAGGAAGGAAGCCCTGTGCTGTGCCTAAGATCCCAGCGCTGCTCCCGAGGAGCCAGGAAGGAAGCCCTGTGCTGTGCCTAAGATCCCAGCGCTGCTCCCGAGGAGCCAGGAAGGAAGCCCTGTGCTGGTGCTTAAGATCCCAACGCTGCTCCCGAGGAGCCAGGAAGGAAGCCCTGTGCTGGTGCCTAAGATCCCAGCGCTGCTCCCGAGGAGCCAGGAAGGAAGCCCTGTGCTGTGCCTAAGATCCCAGCGCTGCTCCCGAGGAGCCAGGAAGGAAGCCCTGTGCTGTGCCTAAGATCCCAGCGCTGCCCCCGAGGAGCCAGGAAGGAAGCCCTGTGCTGTGCCTAAGATCCCAGCGCTGCTCCCGAGGAGCCAGGAAGGAAGCCCTGTGCTGGTGCTTAAGATCCCAACGCTGCTCCCGAGGAGCCAGGAAGGAAGCCCTGTGCTGGTGCCTAAGATCCCAGCGCTGCTTCCGAGGAGCCAGGAAGGAAGCCCTGTGCTGTGCCTAAGATCCCAGCGCTGCTCCCGAGGAGCCAGGAAGGAAGCCCTGTGCTGGTGCCTAAGATCCCAACGCTGCCCCCGAGGAGCCAGGAAGGAAGCCCTGTGCTGGTGCCTAAGATCCCAAGGAGCCAGGAAGGAAGCCCGGTGCTGGTGCCTAAGATCCCAACACTGCCCCCGAGGAGCCAGGAAGGAAGCCCTGTGCTGGTGC
This sequence comes from Rhinatrema bivittatum, assembly GCF_901001135.1. Lineage (NCBI taxonomy): Eukaryota > Metazoa > Chordata > Amphibia > Gymnophiona > Rhinatrematidae > Rhinatrema > Rhinatrema bivittatum. Next base: position 4,224,823 of record NC_042622.1, read on the forward strand.
CTAAGATCCCAAGGAGCCAGGAAGGAAGCCCTGTGCTGGTGCCTAAGATCCCAGCGCTGCTCCCGAGGAGCCAGGAAGGAAGCCCTGTGCTGTGCCTAAGGTCCCAATGCTGCTCCCGAGGAGCCAGGAAGGAAGCCCTGTGCTGTGCCTAAGATCCCAGCGCTGCCCCCAAGGAGCCAGGAAGGAAGCCCTGTGCTGTGCCTAAGGTCCCAATGCTGCTCCCGAGGAGCCAGGAAGGAAGCCCTGTGCTGTGCCTAAGATCCCAGCGCTGCCCCCAAGGAGCCAGGAAGGAAGCCCTGTGCTGTGCCTAAGATCCCAACGCTGCCCCCAAGGAGCCAGGAAGGAAGCCCTGTGCTGTGCCTAAGATCCCAGCGCTGCTCCCGAGGAGCCAGGAAGGAAGCCCTGTGCTGGTGCCTAAGATCCCAACGCTGCTCCCGAGGAGTCAGGAAGGAAGCCCTGTGCTGTGCCTAAGATCCCAACGCTGCCCCCCGAGGAGCCAGGAAGGAAGCCCTGTGCTGTGCCTAAGATCCCAGCGCTGCTCCCGAGGAGCCAGGAAGGAAGCCCTGTGCTGGTGCTTAAGATCCCAGCGCTGCTCCCGAGGAGCCAGGAAGGAAGCCCTGTGCTGGTGCTTAAGATCCCAACGCTGCTCCCGAGGAGCCAGGAAGGAAGCCCTGTGCTGGTGCCTAAGATCCCAGCGCTGCTTCCGAGGAGCCAGGAAGGAAGCCCGGTGCTGTGCCTAAGATCCCAGCGCTGCTCCCGAGGAGCCAGGAAGGAAGCCCTGTGCTGGTGCCTGAGATCCCAACGCTGCTCCCGAGGAGCCAGGAAGGAAGCCCTGTGCTGTGCCTAAGATCCCAGCGCTGCTCCCGAGGAGCCAGGAAGGAAGCCCTGTGCTGTGCCTAAGATCCCAGCGCTGCCCCCGAGGAGCCAGGAAGGAAGCCCTGTGCTGTGCCTAAGATCCCAACGCTGCTCCCGAGGAGCCAGGAAGGAAGCCCTGTGCTTTGCCTAAGATCCCAGCGCTGCTCCCGAGGAGCCAGGAAGGAAGCCCTGTGCTGTGCCTAAGATCCCAGCGCTGCCCCCAAGGAGCCAGGAAGGAAGCCCTGTGCTGTGCCTGAGATCCCAGCGCTGCTCCCGAGGAGCCAGGAAGGAAGCCCTGTGCTGTGCCTAAGATCCCAGCGCTGCTCCCGAGGAGCCAGGAAGGAAGCCCTGTGCTGGTGCTTAAGATCCCAACGCTGCTCCCGAGGAGCCAGGAAGGAAGCCCTGTGCTGGTGCCTAAGATCCCAGCGCTGCTTCCGAGGAGCCAGGAAGGAAGCCCTGTGCTGTGCCTAAGATCCCAGCGCTGCTCCCGAGGAGCCAGGAAGGAAGCCCTGTGCTGGTGCCTAAGATCCCAACGCTGCCCCCAAGGAGCCAGGAAGGAAGCCCTGTGCTGTGCCTAAGATCCCAGCGCTGCTCCCGAGGAGCCAGGAAGGAAGCCCTGTGCTGTGCCTAAGATCCCAGCGCTGCCCCCGAGGAGCCAGGAAGGAAGCCCTGTGCTGTGCCTAAGATCCCAGCGCTGCTCCCGAGGAGCCAGGAAGGAAGCCCTGTGCTGGTGCTTAAGATCCCAACGCTGCTCCCGAGGAGCCAGGAAGGAAGCCCTGTGCTGGTGCCTAAGATCCCAGCGCTGCTTCCGAGGAGCCAGGAAGGAAGCCCTGTGCTGTGCCTAAGATCCCAGCGCTGCTCCCGAGGAGCCAGGAAGGAAGCCCTGTGCTGGTGCCTAAGATCCCAACGCTGCCCCCGAGGAGCCAGGAAGGAAGCCCTGTGCTGGTGCCTAAGATCCCAAGGAGCCAGGAAGGAAGCCCTGTGCTGGTGCCTAAGATCCCAACACTGCCCCCGAGGAGCCAGGAAGGAAGCCCTGTGCTGGTGCCTAAGATCCCAAGGAGCCAGGAAGGAAGCCCTGTGCTGGTGCCTAAGATCCCAGCGCTGCTCCCGAGGAGCCAGGAAGGAAGCCCTGTGCTGTGCCTAAGGTCCCAATGCTGCTCCCGAGGAGCCAGGAAGGAAGCCCTGTGCTGTGCCTAAGATCCCAGCGCTGCCCCCAAGGAGCCAGGAAGGAAGCCCGGTGCTGTGCCTAAGGTCCCAATGCTGCTCCCGAGGAGCCAGGAAGGAAGCCCTGTGCTGTGCCTAAGATCCCAGTGCTGCCCCCAAGGAGCCAGGAAGGAAGCCCTGTGCTGTGCCTAAGATCCCAACGCTGCCCCCCAGGAGCCAGGAAGGAAGCCCTGTGCTGTGCCTAAGATCCCAGCGCTGCTCCCGAGGAGCCAGGAAGGAAGCCCTGTGCTGGTGCCTAAGATCCCAACGCTGCTCCCGAGGAGCCAGGAAGGAAGCCCTGTGCTGTGCCTAAGATCCCAACGCTGCCCCCGAGGAGCCAGGAAGGAAGCCCTGTGCTGTGCCTAAGATCCCAGCGCTGCTCCCGAGGAGCCAGGAAGGAAGCCCTGTGCTGGTGCTTAAGATCCCAGCGCTGCTCCCGAGGAGCCAGGAAGGAAGCCCTGTGCTGGTGCTTAAGATCCCAACGCTGCTCCCGAGGAGCCAGGAAGGAAGCCCTGTGCTGGTGCCTAAGATCCCAGCGCTGCTTCCGAGGAGCCAGGAAGGAAGCCCTGTGCTGTGCCTAAGATCCCAGCGCTGCTCCCGAGGAGCCAGGAAGGAAGCCCTGTGCTGGTGCCTGAGATCCCAATGCTGCTCCCGAGGAGCCAGGAAGGAAGCCCTGTGCTGTGCCTAAGATCCCAGCGCTGCTCCCGAGGAGCCAGGAAGGAAGCCCTGTGCTGTGCCTAAGATCCCAGCGCTGCCCCCGAGGAGCCAGGAAGGAAGCCCTGTGCTGTGCCTAAGATCCCAACGCTGCTCCCGAGGAGCCAGGAAGGAAGCCCTGTGCTTTGCCTAAGATCCCAGCGCTGCTCCCGAGGAGCCAGGAAGGAAGCCCTGTGCTGTGCCTAAGATCCCAGCGCTGCCCCGAGGAGCCAGGAAGGAAGCCCTGTGCTGTGCCTAAGATCCCAGCGCTGCTCCCGAGGAGCCAGGAAGGAAGCCCTGTGCTGTGCCTAAGATCCCAGCGCTGCTCCCGAGGAGCCAGGAAGGAAGCCCTGTGCTGGTGACTAAGATCCCAACGCTGCTCCCGAGGAGCCAGGAAGGAAGCCCTGTGCTGTGCCTAAGATCCCAACGCTGCTCCCGAGGAGCCAGGAAGGAAGCCCTGTGCTGTGCCTAAGATCCCAAGCTGCTCCGAGGAGCCAGGAAGGAAGCCCTGTGCTGTGCCTAAGATCCCAGCGCTGCTCCCGAGGAGCCAGGAAGGAAGCCCTGTGCTGTGCCTAAGATCCCAGCGCTGCTCCCGAGGAGCCAGGAAGGAAGCCCTGTGCTGTGCCTAAGATCCCAGCGCTGCTCCCGAGGAGCCAGGAAGGAAGCCCCTGTGCTGTGCCTAAGATCCCAGCGCTGCCCCCGAGGAGCCAGGAAGGAAGCCCTGTGCTGTGCCTAAGATCCCAGCGCTGCCTCCCGGGGAGCCAGGAAGGAAGCCCTGTGCTGTGCCTAAGATCCCAGCGCTGCTCCCGAGGAGCCAGGAAGGAAGCCCTGTGCTGTGCCTAAGATCCCAGCGCTGCTCCCGAGGAGCCAGGAAGGAAGCCCTGTGCTGGTGCCTAAGATCCCAGCGCTGCCTCACGAGGAGCCAGGAAGGAAGCCCTGTGCTGTGCCTAAGATCCCAGCGCTGCTCCCGAGAGCCAGGAAGGAAGCCCCTGTGCTGTGCCTAAGATCCCAGCGCTGCCCCCGAGGAGCCAGGAAGGAAGCCCTGTGCTGTGCCTAGATCCCAGCGCTTGCTCCGAGGAGCAGGAAGGAAGCCTGTGCTGGTTGCCTAAGATCCCAGCGCTGCTCCCGAGGAGACAGGAAGGAAGCCTGTGCTGGTGTGCGGTGCCTAAGATCCCAGCGCT